>NC_053160.1:110185452-110237952 GCF_016835505.1 Polypterus senegalus | reverse complement strand
CTACGCCCGAAACTAAAAAAAAAAAGAAATATATGTAAATATGTGTGTATATATATGTGTGTACATATATATCTATACTAATAAAAGGCAAAGCCCTCACTCACTGACTCACTCACTCACTCACTCACTCACTCACTGACTCATCACTAATTCTCCAACTTCCCGTGTGGGTGGAAGGCTGAAATTTGGCAGGCTCATTCCTTACAGCTTACTTAAAAAAGTTGGGCAGGTTTCATTTCGAAATTCTACGCGTAATGGTCATAACTGGGACCTATTTATATCCATATAATGTAGTAGAGTTGAGCTCGATGGCCGTGGGGGCCGGAGTTTCGGGTGACATCATGCCTCCCACGTAATCACGTGAACTGACTGTCAATGCATTACGTAGAAAACAAGGAAGAGCTCCAAAAAGCACTGAAGAAAACATGCATTATACAATTGAGAAGGCAGCTAAACAATAATAAGCGAGCGAGTGACACATACAAGCATATTCATGACTACAGCTACTTCGGAAACAAAGCACGGTGTAAACCTAAAGTTTAAATTAAGTTCATAGACAGGCTGCCGCTGGCATTTGTCATGCCCACGACTAATGCGGGATACAAGTTTAATGAGAGGACGCAGGGTATAAACGAAAGTTTTGATCATTTTGTAACTAAGTTAAAATTGCTGGTGAAGGGCTGTTGCTATGCAGATTCCGAGAGACTGTATTTGTGGGGGATCGACAGTTAAGGCGGGTGGGGGAGTGACGTCATCATCTCCCCTCCCATTCACCTCATTTCTCTCTGAGCTGAGCACCGCAGCTAACGCGGTCTTGCGGAAGCAACTTTGTGACGCTGCCACCAAATACTCACAGAAAGTTAATACACACGCTGTCTCTACAGTTTCTCCACACTCTGAATCCTCCAGGCACTACTTATAAAAGGTTACATTGACAATCATGTTACATTATTTTTAGAATGTTTCCTTTTCTTAGCACAAGCACAGCTGAGAAGCTTCGATGCATGTGCTCCGTAACACGTTAAAAAAATAACGCATTTAATCACACTTTGCATTCCAAGCAAAGGGGAACTTTTGTCAATGCATGATTTCCTGATACATCGATTACATTCATGCACACATCAGAGCTACAAAAATGAAAGAGTCTGAAGAAAGCGTGTTGCTAGGACTGATCAGAGGCAAATTTCATTTCAAAAGACTACCAACGGAAGCCTTGATAAAAGCGTGGTTTTGTGCAAACTGTGCAAAAAGGATTTTGCAGACCACCGAAGCACTTCAACTTTACGGTACCATCTAAATGCAAAACATGTTACAGCGAGCACAGAAACTGTGTATGCTGTTAGCACTAGCAGTGCAAGTTCGAGTACCAACAAAAGGTGTCGGCAGCCCAAACCTGATGAAATGACTGGCTTCAGGACAAAAATTAGTAAGTCAACATCGGTCAAACATACAAATTCTCTCGCAAAATGGATTGATTTGGACTGTAGACCACTAACAGTGGTGGAAGATAGGGGGTTAAAAAATGTGCTACAATTAGCATCAGATGATCCAACTACCGTGCCGAGAGACTATTTCAAGTAAAATTCAACAGCTTTATGACACTAAAAAGCAAGCAAATTTACAAACCGGATTCCAAAAAAGTTGGGACACTAAACAAATTGTGAATAAAATCTGAATGCAATGATGTGGAGATGGCAAATGTCAATATTTTATTTGTAATAGAACGTAGATGACAGATCAAACGTTTAATCCGATTAAATGTATCATTTTAAAGGAAAAATATGTTGATTCAAAATTTCACGGTGTCAACAAATCCCAAAAAAGTTGGGACAAGTAGCAATAAGAGGCTGGAAAAAGTAAATTTGAGCATAACTAAGCTGGAGCTGGAAGACCAATAAACACTAATTAGGTCAATTGGCAACATGATTGGGTATAAAAAGAGCTTCTCAGAGTGGCAGTGTCTCTCAGAAGCCAAGATGGGTAGAGGATCACCAATTCCCAGTGGAGCAATATCAGAAAGTTGTTACCCAGCGAAAAATTGCAAAGACTTTGCATCTATCATCATCAACTGTGCATAACATCATCCGAAGATTCAGAGAATCTGGAACAATCTCTGTGCGTAAGGGTCAAGGCCGTAAAACCATACTGGATGCCCGTGATCTCCGGGCCCTTAAACGACACTGCACCACAAACAGGAATGCTACTGTAAAGGAAATCACAGAATGGGCTCAGGAATACTTCCAGAAACCATTGTCAGTGAACACAATCCACCATGCCATCTGCCGTTGCCAGCTGAAACTCTACAGTGCAAAGAAGAAGCCATTTCTAAGCAAGATCCACAAGCTCAGGCGTTGTCACTGGGCCAGGGATCATTTAAAATGGAGTGTGGCAAAATGGAAGACTGTTCTGTGGTCACACGAGTCACGCATTCAAGTTCTTTTGGAAATCTGGGACGCCATGTCATCCGGACTAAAGAGGACAAGGACAACCCAAGTTGTTATCAACGCTCAGTTCAGAAGCCTGCATCTTTGATGGTATGGGGTTGCATGAGTGCGTGTGGCATGGGCAGCTTGCATGTCTGGAAAGGCACCATCAATACAGAAAAATATATTCAGGTTCTAGAACAACATATGCTCCCATCCAGACGTCATCTCTTTCAGGGAAGACCCTGCATTTTTCAACAAGATAATGCCAGACCACATTCTGCATCAATCACAACATCATGGCTGCGTAGGAGAAGGATCCGGGTACTGAAATGGCCAGTCTGCAGTCCAGATCTTTCACCTATAGAGAACATTTGGCACATCATAAAGAGGAAGGTGCGACAAAGAAGGCCCAAGACAATTGAACAGTTAGAGGCCTGTATTAGACAAGAATGGGAGAGCATTCCTATTTCTAAACTTGAGAAACTGGTCTCCTCGGTCCCCAGGAAAGAAGAAGGGGAGATGCCACACAGTGGTGAAAATGGCCTTGTCCCAACTTTTTTGGGATTTGTTGACACCATGAAATTCTGAATCAACATATTTTTCCCTTAAAATATTTTCTCAGTTTAAACTTTTGTTCCGTGATTTATGTTCTATTCTGAATAAAATATTAGAAGTTGGCACCTCCACATCATTGCATTCAGTTTTTATTCATGATTTGTATAGTGTCCCAACTTTTTTGGAATCCGGTTTGTAGATGCATTACAGAAATCGGACTTTGTGGCTCTTACTGGGGATCATTGGACTTCTGTGACCGTTAGTAATTTTACTTACATCTAATTACAAAATGTTCAATGATCACACTGTTTTAGCCTAATGAACAAAATAATTTTGGCTAAGGTTACTCAGAGTTTAAAGGTGAACATGGTCAAATTACCTTTTATGTTTCTGCCTTATTTTTTAAAGAAGAAAAACTGCACTTTATGTTGAAATTTTTCTTATTATTTAAAGACAATACCATTCTGAACATGTACTTAAAGTACTTAGAATACCATTTTATTTTTAAGTCTGCCCAATTTTAACCAGGGATGATATTTTTGTTTCTGTTTTGAATTGAAATGCAAATTTGCTTGTGTGATTAAATGCGATTAATCAAGATTAATTAATTACAAAGCCTCTAATTAATTAGATTATTTTTTTAATCGAGGTCCACCCCTAATATATATATATATTATATATATATAATGTAGATATGTATGTATATGTGTATATATGTAGATATGTATATGCATATATAGTTATATATATATTGTGTGTGTGTGTCTGTGTGTGTGTATATATATATATATATATATATATATATATATGCCAGCAACACTCATGACAATGACAAAACAATTACATTGTCAATCATGTTACGTTATTATTAAAATGCTTCCTTTTCTTTTCATTACTTCTTTAACACACTACTTCTCTGCTGCAAAGCGGGTATTTTGCTAGTGTATATATATATATATATATATATATATATATATATATATATCTATACTAATAAAAGGCAAAGCCCTCACTCACTCACTCACTCACTCACTCACTGACTCATCACTAATTCTCCAACTTCCCGTGTGGGTAGAAGGCTGAAATTTGGCAGGTTCATTCCTTACAGCTTCCTTACAAAAGTTGGGCAGGTTTTATATCGAAATTCTACGCGTAATGGTCATAACTGGAAGCAGTTTTTCTCCATTTACTGTAATGGAGATGAGCTTCAACGCCGTTGAACGCCGTTTCATGTGACATCATCACGCCTCCCACGTAATCACGCAGTACATAGAAAACCAGGAAGACCTCAAAAAAGCGCTCAAGAAAACATGCATTATATAATTGAGAAGGCAGCGAAACAATAAGAAGCGAGCGAGTTACATATACAACCATATTCATGAGTTCTGCTACTTCGGAAACAAAGCACGATGTAAACCTACACTTTAAATTAAGTTCATACACAGGCTGCTGCTGGCGTTTGTAATTTAGTGCCTGCCCATATAAGGCCGTCCGTCAGCGGCAATCCAATAGCAAACTGCCACGGGTAAATATTCACGGGTGAAGGACTGTGCTTATGGAGAGGAAGATGAGATGGTCAGGGTGGTGTTTGACACAAACTCAGCGAAACTGCGAGAGAAAGTTTTAATTGCCAGGACTAAGGTAACATTAAATAAAGCTATGGACATAGCACGAGATGGCACCAGCACAGCTGGGAACCTTCGATGCAAGTACACCGAGTGGCTCACGTGAACTGGCGCAGTGCACAGATAAAAGCAACAGTTCCAAAGAGCTGAACAAAACCCGAATTACACAATTGAAAAGGCAGCAAAAAATATGAAGCGTCTGATAAGCATATTCATAAATGCAGCTACTGTGGAAACAAAGCACACGGTGGAAAAAGTCAATGTCCCGCTAAAGGAAGACAGTGTAAAAAAAACCCGTGCATGCAGTGTGTCAGGTCTCAGATAAAGAAGAAGACGAGCTGTTTATTGATGCAGTAAGAAACGAATCGATGAATGAAACCTGTCATCTTTACAGCGATTGACAAACACGGAATGTAACTTGAACACAACACATCCTACAAATACGAACCTGATTGAAAGAAATAATGATAATCAAATCCTTGATGACAGCAACACTCAGTAACACTCACAAAACAAATACTGTATATTGACAGTCATGTTACGTTATTTTTAAAATGTTCCCTTTTCTTTTTCTACCTTTTTTAACACACTACTTCTCCGCTGCGATACGCGGGTATATATATATGTATATATATATATATCCCGCTCTACATACTCGAATAATGGATACTTTATTCGCCATCAATGATTGTTTTGGTAAAGCCATACTCAGTGTATTCATTAGATGAACTGTAAAAAAGTAAGAGCGAGGGGAGGATGACTCATTGAGGCATGCAGGCTGTAGTCTTGTCAACTCTATCTGAATTGCGCGATCACATTTGAAAAAATATATCTTTTCAAGTTCTATTTAGTCCATATGTGTCAAACTCAAGGGCGGGGCCACATCCGCCCGGCGTGTAATTATATCCGCCCGAGATCATTTTATATACTGTATTATTGTTATTAATGGCCCGGGTATATGAAGCGCTGGTAACACAATAAACTACAGATCCCATAATGCAGCGCTTCAGCTGCCTTGCCGAACACTTGCAGCATCATAAGGTTGACTTGATTAACGCGGTAAGTTATTGCGAAGCTAGAGTTATTGCGCACTGAGTTTGCACGGCGCTTTGGTGACTTTGAAGAACAAAAAAAGTCCGTCTACATGCGGCTCGAACCTTGTGCATGTTTGGTAGCACATATCTGTGTGAGAAGCTCTTCTCAGTGATAAAGACTAACAAAACAGCACACAGGAGTCGCCTCACTGATGAGCACCTGCAATCCATCCTGAGAATCTCCACAACACAGAACCTCACACCAAACCGAAACGAACTTGTGGCCAAAAAAAGATGCCAGGCGTCCAGCTCTAAAATGACATATGAGCAAAGACAACTGAATGATTTGATTTGTTATTGCACATAAGAGCGGGAGTCAACCGTTTTAACAAACAGCGTATTGCACTGATACGAAATAGCTGTGTGTGTATATATGTAGATATGTATGTATATGTATATATATGTTTATATATGTGTGTGTGTATGTGTATATATATATATATATATATATATATATATATATGTTTATGTGTGTGTGTGTAATATATATATATATATATATATATATATATATATATATATATATATATATATATATATATATGACAACAACACTCATCACTCACAGCAGTGACAAAACAATTACATTGACAATCAGGTTACGTTATTTTCAAAATGTTTCCTTTTCTTTTCATTGCTTCTTTAACACACTACTTCTCCGCTGGCTGGTATTTTGCTAGTATATATATATATATATATATATATATATATATATATATATATATATATATATATATATAATATTTTGGATTCTATTCATTATTATTCTTAAATAAATGTAATTTGTTTTTCTTTTCTTGTAACTTCTTTGACATCTTGTAAAGCACTTTGATCCACATCATTGGTATGAAAATGTGCTAAATGTTGTCATTGTTAATACTGGTAGCTTCTTTTTGACGAACAGTACTTTGAACAAGTAATCAAATAGAAGTGAACAGATTTGTCAAAGTAATGCTGTTTTTACTTTTATGTTGGTGAAAGTCAGAATATTCTACTGTGTGGTGTAATCTTAAATGACTTGTTAATGCCATCAATTCTTTTCCTTTTTACTTCTTTCATACTTTATCATAAACTTTTTAACGCAGCGATTCTCAGCCTTTATTCCTACACGTTTCTGTGTCCTTACAAAGGCAATGGTACTTACTGCAGCTGCAGTCCTGTTAAAGCTGTTTGTTTTTGAACTTTTATTTATTAACAAAAGTTAATTTGAAGCAAGTGCTGGTATAATTTCTATGTTTTTTTAAGTGTATTACACACTTAATAGACCATTTCAAAAATAGCTTTTATGTTTTTATTAAATGAAAGTTATTTTTTTATTAATTTCTTATTCATAACACACAATGAGTGTAATTAGCAAAGTACATAGTTGGTCACTGTAGGTAAGTTTATTACTCTTTGTATTACTTTTTCAATTAAGCATAAAATGATTATCTATTGTGAAAATGAAAAATCTAAAGTAATTTTTAAAGTAAAACTATTTTTTATCCCTTCGATTCAACAGTGGAGTCTTTCCATCAGCGATGCAGCACATTTAGCACAAGTGTATATTTAATGTTTTATCCCCACATACAACAATCAAGTGGCAGTACCAACAGCCAGGAAAGCCATAGAAGGGTGACCGTTCCTGATTGTGAGTGAGTGAGTGATGTACTATAAGTGACGTGTGTGAAGATGATCTAACATTTCCTTCATGAAACTGTTAAATCTTTGCTATCATGCTAAAAGTTCTTTATGACAGTGTGGTATATGTTTCACTTTTTCTGCTTGGGTCATTACAAGCAGCTCATTATAATTTTAACTACAGCTTATCTGCATTGCACTGTGCTGTGCTGATAAATGCAACCACTAAACAAAGAATTGCTGTGTGTATATGGGACATCATATGGACAATGGCAATGCGTTTTAATTACAGGTGTAAATGTAATTCAGCTAAATTATATATTACTACAATCCATATGAATCAGAATTAAAGGGTTGTTTAGAAAACTAGTAACCATTGCAGGCTATATGTGACATGTTTTGAGAATTCATAAAGCAGGGTTCTTTTAAATGATCCCAGGGCTGCAGTCCTCAAGTTCGACACCTCTGCTATATCTTGCTTTTTAATGATTACATTTTTTACTACTGCTTTATTATTATTTTCAGTCATCTTTTGCATCTCTTAGAACTTAATTCCAGTTGAAAAATACTGCTTTAAATGTCTTAAAAACAAAATCTCTGTGAGATTTTTCATCATCTTGTTTTTGTCACAGCTGTTTTCATACATGCTTGTTGTTTCAAGTTACAAGACAGGGACATTACAACAGAGCTAAAGGAGACTTTTAACATTCCTATCATGTGCATCTCTGGCTCAAACACCCATGCATGCAGGCTGGTTGTTTGACTATATTTTAACTTGCTTTACCCCCCTGTAAAGGAAAGCCAGGAAGTGCAATGTGTATGTGTGTGCAGCTTACATTTTATTTTAATCATAAAACCGATTACTGTATGGAAAACTATAGGCTAATATGTCGATTAGGCATAATGAACAAAAACATGGCTAGTATCGACAAATTGCTGAAAAACTACTGTATTACTGAAGTGCTTGCTATGTATGGCATCCCAAATCTCTCTGATGATACCCGATTGCCTTGAAGTGGTTGCCAACAGCACCTTAGCAACTTTCAATGTTGAAAGGTACTTTTTAAAGGTTTTCATGGTTTCTTTTCCAATTTCATGACTTAATAGTTTGTTCCAGATCACTACATCTCTATACTAGTCTTAAGTGCACTTTCCATTAATTTCTACTGATGTCCTTGCGTATGTGATTCGCCATTTAGTCAAAAAGAAATTTGAAGATCTGGTTTAGGTTTCAGTGCAGTCTTCTCTGCTCAAACCTGAACCAGTTTAATTCTCAGTCAGACATGTCCTAAAGCTCTGGGATGCACCTAGTTGCTTTCCTCTAAACAGCTTCATGTAATAGGATCTTTTTGTAGTGTTGTAACCAGAACTACACGCAATATTCCTCTTTGGTGCATTATATAGTCTAAACTTAGTTTTGCTTGATTTACATTGAACAGTTTCTACAATTCACCTAATATTTTATTTCCCTTTTCCCAATTGCATCTACACATTGCTTAGACAATAAGAACATTATATCAGTGTAAACCCCCAAATCTTTTTCAGAGGCTGCTTCTTATAGGACAGTGTTTCCTTCTTGTCATTTACAGTTGGTCTTCCTTTTACCCATATATAGCACTTTTCTACAATCAACTGCATTTAAATTCCTGCCAAGTGCTAAAACTTACCCAAGTCTTTTGGAATTACTTTTTCCGCCATCCATCCTAATTTATTATCATCTGCAGATTTCACAGGTTTACTAAATATACAGGAATTGATGTCATTAATATAAATTAGAAAAAATAGCAGTCTGAGGACAGACAACTTGAGAGACTACACTTATAACCTCACCCCATATGTATAATTCTTTTCTCATTTGCACTCTTTATCTCATGACGCTTAACGAGGTTAAGATTCATTTTTGTAGAGTACCTCTACTGCCAGCAGCTTCTAGCTTCAGAATTCATCTCTAGTGTGGGATTCTGTTTTTGGAGGTCTATGTAAATTACGTGTTATGCTTTTATTTTGTCCATTACTGCAGTGGCCTGCTGAGAAGAATGTAATAGATTTGACAAGATTTTCTAGTCATCTGTCACTTCTCCACTCTGAAGTGACTGCTGAAATATGCCTGATAAGAGTTTATAAGTAATGGCTTTCATTTATTTCAGTAGAAACCGTAAAATCCATTCAGGTCTAAGGGTTTTATTAATAATCAACATATGAAGGTTTTGAAGCATATCTTCTACTGTAAAGTCTGTAATTCAGAGCTTGCTTTTACATCTGCAAGAGGCATTGCATTTATTTCTTCCTTTAACAATTCATGAGTGAAATATTTATTTAGTTCATTTGATATTTCCTTTTTCGATTTCTTCTTGTGCATCTCTGAGGTTAAATGCTTAAAACGTTTAGTAATGCCAAAGCAGGACACAGAGAAGAAAAAAAAATAAATAAAGGTTAATAATATTTATAAAAATGATTAACAAACAGAAATGCAATATGCACAGCTAAGGATCTGTGCTGGTATCCGAAGGTTGTGTTGGTTCGAATCCGCGTCATTGCCAAAAGAGATCCTACTCTGCTGGGCCCTTGAGCAAGGCCCTTAATTTTCAATTACTCCAAGGGCGCTGTACAATGGCTGGCCCTGCGCTCTGACCCCAAGGGGTATGCAAAAAACTAAGTAATTTCCTTCAGGATTAATAAAGTATAATAATAATAATTAGCAGCTGTAATTAGGGCAAGTAGGGGAAGCAGACTTAGAAGATGGCTGAATTGATGAGTAGATTGTTTCACAGTTTTGAAGCCCTGTAGCTAAAAGGTCAACCCCAATTGTTATTTTATTAATCTTTGGAATTTTTAGAAGAACACCACTTTGAAATTTTATTTTGTGTTCAGTTCGTAAGAAATGACACGTAAAAGAATAATTTAAAAGTATTTGAGATCTCTTCCTATATGTGTACCTTTGGAACCTTACTTCTGTATACCCATGTATGTGAACATCTCTTCACTGGTGCTCAAGTACATTCCTGTGAAACCTGCTTCTCAGAATCCATCATTATTTTCAAAACGCCTTTTCTACCTCCTGCCCAGTTTTATATTTGCTGTCTCTGAAGGCATCTGTCTCAGGTTGTTCCTTTACTACTCCTCCTCCTCCTTCTCATTGCATGTCTCACACTCATACTTCCTCTTTCATCACATCGCCAAAGCCACACTGACCAATCCGATTGCTGACTGGACACACAGACCCTAGTGATTTATTATACATTAGATAAGGATGATTTTGAAATTAATACTAAGCTTAACTGAGAATAACTGGAAGTTAATGTAACTACTTAAAAAGAGGGTTTATGTAGTCATACTTGCTAGTTCTTACAATGATTCTTTCAGCAGAATTTTGAATTAACTGAAGACAGCATATAGCACAGTTTGAATAGCCAGTGAATAATGTTTTACAGTAGTCAATCCTACTAGAAGTAAATAAATGAATGCATTTCTCAGTAGTCTTCGTATTTAAAAATTCATACTGGTGTCAAAGACGATGCCTGTTAGATGCTAGTTCGGTTAAACAAAATAAAGATAAAACTCTACAATAAACAATTCATAGAGGAAGCAGACCTAAACTATAACATTTCCAACACCATGCATAAGTGTGGTTATCAGGTTCTTCTGGTCAAATGCTGTCTTTGGTTTTCACCAAACATAACTTCTGGTTCTGTGACCAAATAACTCTTATCTTTGCCTTGTCTGTCTTGAGCACACTGTTCCAAAAGTCCTTGTTTTTGCTTAGATTTTCATGCAAAAAGTTTTGTCTTGTCCTGATGTTTTATCTGGACCCTGATGTTTTTTTTTTCTGGATAGCTATGCAGCCTCCTTCTAATGATAAATTTGTGCACTTTGAAATCAGCAATATCAAGTGCTGTCTGTTGCTCCTATGATATGGGGGTTCTTTGAGACTTCTTTTAGCAACTTGCATTCTGCTCTTAGTCTGAACATGTTGGGATGGCCTGGAGTGGATAACTTGCTAGTTTAAAAAAATTTCTCCACTTCTAGATGATCATCTGACACTGAAATAGTTCAGTTGCTTTAAGATGTATTTAAATCTCTTTCCAGGCTCATAGGCATCTATAACATTTGGATCTGCACTTATCAAGGGTTTCCAAATAATTCAAAATGCAGCTACCAGAAATGTATTCCAGCAGTTAGTGTAACATATGAAAACACTCTACAGCAGGCATGTCAAACTCGCTACCATTGGTGGGCCGCTTTGACTGCCATATGTGCGTCAGCGGGCCTGACTGTAAAAAAATACTATTGTACTATTATAAAATGTTACTGTAGTTTTCTTTGCAATGCTGAACACTTTAAAAAATGTAACACTTAAAGTTTAAAGAAAAGCGATTTATTTCCATACACTCTCCGTACAACAGCGTACAATTAGAGTCTTAGCGTCTTAGCTAGGTCCTTATATTATTATATGCATTGCTTATATAGGAGTCTTACAGTGTGAGATCTATTTCTTTTGTCCCGACACTTGGCATCTCTTGTTAGTAACCAGTTCATCAATATCAGGCTTGAAATTTTGTGCAGCTGCAACTTTTATGAGGGATGAAAGGTGCTCGACAGTAAGTCTTGAGCGATGTGGGGTTTTGGTAGCTTTCATTAACGAAAACAATTTCTCACAAAGATAAGTGCTTCCGAACATAGATAGTACTCTCGATGCCAACTTACGGATCTGCACATACAAGGGTGGCAGGTAAGCATACAAGCCTGGCACACCAACTTCATTGTATTTTGCCTTTAGAATAGAATCTGACTGCAGTTCAATCAATTCCATTTGGATATTCTCAGGCGCATTCTCAGCGTTGTAAGAGAATGGCGCAAAGTCCTGTTTTTGTGAACTGAAATCACGAAAACGCTCACTGAATTCATTGTTCAGTAATTCAAGTTGGAAAACAAATCCTCCAAAAATCAAATTTTACTTTACTAAGTTTACTTCAAAGTTTATATTGTAAAATAAGCCGATATGCAAAAAGCCATCTGACCTACACTAATTTTACAAACTCAAAATCACAAAAATATTTTAATAAACTCACCAAATTCTCGCGTCCACTTCGGATCCTTAGCTGTAGTCTGCACTAACTGTTCATTACAATACTAGCACAAAATTACATAAAACTAGGGCAAAAAAATGTGAAAATATGCAGGCTATTACTACTCGTGATGGTCAGTTCTGCCCAGTGGCCAGTCTCAGCAGCCCAGCCAGTAGTGTAGCCTAGAAGGGGCAGCTCTAGGTTCATTAGTAAATACAGCATACTAATTAACAAGAAACACAATGTTTTTCAGCCACATTGCCATCAGCTATGTCATTATTTTCTCTTTGTGTTTAATATTCAATATATATTGGCATGGCAGCCCTGTGCAGGTGCACAGTTCGCACATGCCTAAGGCTGCCCCTGCTGCCCACTGCTGCAGCCTAGCACTTCAGTTGTGACGTTGCGGCTCATTAACTTTGGTCAAGGCTCGTGGCTATACTAGCAGATCCGTTTCCGGTACCGTAATGCCATGGGAAAATGCGCTTTTGTCAGAAGGCAGAAGTAAGAAAAGTCAATAAGTAATGCCAAAGATGCAGAATGATTCAATCAGAAATGATAGTAATCATTTTCTACAAGTTCAGTGCTAACTAGAATCTGTCATGAGGAAGGCACAGATTTCTGTTGCGGGCAGGATGTTTGACATGCCTGCTCTACAGGCCAAGTGCCTTTGTTTTAAAAGTTTTAGTGAAATTTAAACACATCACACAAAAAATTTAAAAGAACGCTGCTAATACACACAAAAAAAAGAAAAGCTTTGTGTCTTTGATGTTCCTTTAAAGCTTAAGTATCTAGGTGCATGTCCAAGAAGGACTATACAATGTTGACCACAGACAGAATACCACATCTTGTGGCAGGCTTATCTTATAGTTTTATCTCAAATTTGAAACTGTTTTAACAAACTTTTAACAGTCATATAATTAGAAATTGTGAAGTACTGTGCTTACAGCTACTTCAGTCACTGCTTCATTTGCATTTTCAGCAGTTCTATGCAAGACATAAGAAACAAAACTAGGTGATGAAGTAGCACAAAAAGATGTATCTTTGTCATTTTACCTTGAGGCCACCACAAAAAGTAAAGAAGATCAGTGTCCCTATCTATAGCTTTTACTTGGTAGAATATTAATTTAATGTCTGCCATTAATGCCACTGGCTTTTCCCTAAATCTTGTAAGGATGGTAAAGAGTATGTAAATTAGGTAAGGACCTTTTCAGTAATTGCTCATCAAGAAATGTTCCATGGTAAGTGGCTGTACAATCCCTTCTCTTTCCAGTGGCATTGAAACTGCTATAAAAGTAAATCCCATTGACACTTTTTTTGTGTATCAGTAAAACCTGTCCTTCCTACCCTTGGTGGTTTGAGCACTGTTGCTAAAAAAAGTTTTGGCAAAACAGTATATTTCTTTAGTTAAAAGTTAAGTTTATAATTTGTTTTATCTTATCTTTGATTTTCTTACAGTGTTCACTCCCACTTTTCCTTCCTCCAAAATTGATCTACAGAATTGTTATATTTTTTCTTTTGTGTTCTGTACCCATGTTTGTCTAATTTCTTTGAAGAAAATTTTCAGTTTTGCAACATTCAGGATTGACACAGAGCCCCTACAGTATCATCTCACATGCTTTAAGGCTATTTATAAGGAATTTCAGTCCCTGCTAATCACTCTTGCATCATTCTTGTAGCTCATCAACTTTCCCATCACTCCCAGGAATTTGAATTTCCTTTATGTTTCAGTCTTTCCTTATTACCACCATTAACACTAGAATTACCAGAGCCTACGAAAAAACTCATAGATGCAGCCCACCTTAAATCCTATTGCACCTCTCCGTCAGCATCTTTTGTACTGTAAATGTGCCGATATAGACAAGCAGCCTACTATTCCATCCCCCCACCACCGCAGAACAGGCACAAAGTTCTCCCAGCTCATGCCTTGATTACCTGGGAGTGAAGTGCTGGAGTTTTAGAGTGGAAATAATAGATCGTTATTTGGAACACATGCATTTCATGTGTGTTCCGTTTCTACAATAATCTGTGTAAACACATTGTTAAAACAGAAATGTTTGTCATATTTTAGTAGTAAATGACAACATGTTGGCATAAACTATACAATGTGTGAATCCTGAAGTCCAAAGATCAAATAAACACTTTCAAAAAAGTTTCAAGGATGAGACAACAGCTTCCGTGGCATAGCGGTAAGATATGCTGACTTGTAATCAAGAGTCCCTGGTTCGATCCCAACTGCCTCCTATATTTGCTGTTTTCAGTAGTGATCTGCTCTTATTGTTAATATTATACAGTACACGCATACATTTGGTTTGTGTCTGGAACAGACAGTGTACATTTACAGTACTTGTAAAAGTTACCTTTTTTTTCACTTTAATTGTCTCAGTCACGATTATGATACATACTACAGCCCTAGGGATCTGACGCGGTTAGTTTTTACTTAAATGATGGTTGGGTAACTACTTGATGGATCTACCATATTTTAAAGCTGTAATTAATGTTAGTATTTATATATTTTATATATAGGACAATATTGTTCACTTCAATAATGGAGGTACTTTAATCAAAAGCCATTGAATGGGATTTCTGTTTTTGCAATGGTATCGAAAGGTATCAAGTAATGTAAAATATATTCTGTTATTTAAGTTAATTAAACTTTTATTGTCACTCATCCACATACGTAGCATATGGTTGAATACAATTTATTAGCATCAGCTAAAGCGTTTACAGTACATGTGTCATGATTTAAAAACTAAAAATATATATGTAATCACTGGCAAATTATGGAATTTTTAAACTGGCAGAAGTATTCAAAGACAAGCCATTGTCAAAAGAAGGCTTTCAGGAAGAAGATGATATGCTTCACTAGCTGTGGTATGTGCCTCAGATGGGAACCAGTCCAGGCCAATAGCACAAACAATAGAGAGGAAGTGCATGAATTTCAGCCTCAATGCAAGCACAACACAGTGAGTAACAGAGTGAATAAACACCAGGGGTATCATCACATCTAGGTCTGTAGGGTCACATTGTTACAGGAAGATGTGTGTGACACTGTGCTCTCCCTTTAACATAGTACTGGTGCAGCTGAAGGCACAGGATCAGGAACAACGGGAACCACTAGATAAGTTGTGACTTTGCATTTCTGGATGCCCTGACACCAGAATTTTAATCCAGAAATTGGCAAGCTGCCTTATAGCCAGAAGTCCATTTGAACACGAATTTGGAAGTAAGGTTGTGGCAATCATTTTGCTTGAGGTAATAAGAAAGATGGTCAGATTGCGGAGAAACAGAAATGCAATAGCTCATGGAGAAGTCATTTAAAGCAACCTTAGAAACTGAGAATGTCAGTACCATCAGATTTAGAATTACTACCTATGTGTCAAAATGAGGGACACCAAATAGAAAATGGTTTATGGATATGAGAAAAAGTACTGTTTGATTGATGTTAGTCATTTGCTTAACTGTTAAGTTTTGTACTTGGCAATGTTAGTAATCCACTTTTAAAAAAGGGCAAATGTCTGTGGGTCCATCCAGTTGCTATGTTTCTGTTATATGACGTTCAGTATGGGTTTCATAAAAGCAGTGCTATTGTTTGTGATGCAACATCTGCTGGAATGAAAAATACAATGCATTTTATCACTACATCCTTTAAACAATATGTTCAAATAGACTGCAGTGCACTGCAAAGTTTAATATTGAATACACTGAGGTCTTCTTGCTTAGATTACAGCCTGTCTTAGACAGGTAGCACAGCTAGTTAATTAATATTCGGTAACTTCAGTGAACTGCACAAAATGTATTGAAGTCAGTGTGGAAGGACGCACTGAACTAGTTGTGAGTGGATTATAATGGTGCAGTAACTGGACTGATTATTGCTGTCAGGTGGTAGTTATAACCATTGTGCCTCAGATGCAGCAAACAAAGCCAATAGCCAAATTACATTGTATATATCTTTGCACTCCCAGAGTTCCAATCTTGGGGCTCATTTTAGCTGTAGCTATGCAATGAAGCAGAAGTGTGGGACTGGCCTGTTCCATTGTTTGAAGTCATAGCTAGATACTTTATTAATCCCCATGGGGAAATTCACATACTCCAGTAGTATACTGATAAAAACAAAACAATATTAAAAAGTGATAAAAATGCAGAGTTAAAAAAAAATGCAAGATGGAGAGTGTGAGACAGGTATAACAGACAATAACATTATTTAATGTTAACATTTACTATCAGAACATAATACTAAAAGTACTTCCATGTCACGAGGATGTAAGAAATAAAGTGCTTCCGGGCTGATGAAGAAGAGGAGTTTTTGTCTGACCCGGAAGTGTTAGGAAGTCACATGGACTGCGGGTTCAGAAGCACTTCCGAGTCAAGAACTGTAAAAGGACTATGGGAAATCCCAGACGTCGAGCTGAGCTGAGAATTGTATTGTGTATTTATATGAGTATTGTGGAGTGGAGGATGCTTTGTGCACTGGGTATTAATAAAAAGTCAACTTATTGGACTTTTACCTGGTGTCTGGCGTATAGTCTGAGGGTTGAAGATGACGATAGTGCCCTCTATCTGTCACTATAAATATATATACACTCAGTCATATGAAAAAGTTTTCGAACCCCTCATAATTCTTTGGATTTTTATTTATCATTGGCTGAGCTTTCAAAGTAGCAACTCCCTTTTAAAATATAACATGCCTTATACAGTAGAAACAGTAGTATTTCAGCAGTGACATTAAGTTTATTGGATTAACAGAAAATTTGCAATATACATCATAACAAAATTAGACAAGTGCATAAATTTGGGTATCCCAACAGAGATATGACATCAATACTGAACCTCCATTTGCAAATATAACGGCCTCTACACACCTCCTATAGCCTTTGATGAGTGTCCGGATTTTTGACCATTCTTTTATACAAAATCTCTCCAGTTCAGTTAAATATGATGGCTGCCGAGCATGGACAGCCTGCTTCAAATCATCCCAGAGATTTTCGATTATATTCAAGTCAGGGGACTGTGATGGCCATTCCAGAACATTGTACTTCTCCCTCTTCATGAATGCCTTTGTAGATTTTGAACTCTGTTTTGGGTCGTTGTCTTGTTGGAATATCCAACCCCTGCGTAACTTCAACTTTGTGACTAATGCTTAAACATTATCCAGAAGAATTTGTTGATACTGGGTTGAATTCATCTGACCCTCGACTTTAACAAGGGCTCCTGTCCCTGAACTAGCCACACAGCCCCACAGCATGATGGAAACTCCACCAAATTTGACAGTAGGTAGCAGGTGTTTTATTGGAATGTGGTGTTCTTCTTCCACCATGCAAAGCACTTTTTGTTATGACCAAATAACTCCATTTTTGTCTCATCAGTCCAAAGCACTTTTTTCCAAAATGAATCTGGCATATCTAAATGAGCATTTGCATACAACAAGTGACTCTGTTTGTGGCGTGAGTGCTTTCTCATCACCCTGCCCTACAGATGTTTTTTGTGCAAATTGCACTGAATTGTAGAACGATGTACAGATACACCATCTGCAGCAAGATGTTCTTGCAGGTCTTTGGAGGTGATCTGTGGGTTGTCTGTAACCATTCTCACAATCCTACGCATATGCCGCTCCTGTATTTTTCTTGGCCTGCCAGACCTGATGGGTTTAACAGCAACTGTGCCTGTGGCCTTCCATTTCCTGATTCCATTCCTTACAGTTGAAACTGACAGTTTAATAATCCTCAGAGATAGCTTTTAGTAGCCTTCCCCTAAACCATGATACTGAACAATCTTTGTTTTCAGGTCTTTTGAGAGTTGCTTTGAGGATCCCATGCTGTCATTCTTCAGAGAAGAGTCAAAGGGAAGCACAACTTGCAATTGACCACCTTAAATACCTTTTCTCATGATTGGACTTGCCTGTCTATGAAGTTCAAGGCTTAACGAGCTAATCCAACCAATTTGGTGTTGCAAGTAATTAGCATTGAGCAGTTACATGCATTCAAACCAGCAAAAGTACAAGGGAACCCACATTTGTGCACAGCCAGTTTTTCACATTTGATCTAATTTCATACAACTAAATACTGATTTACTAAAAACCTTTGTTCGGAAAACACCCCAGTACTCAGATGTTCCTATATATATATATATATATATATATATATATATACACATATATACATTTATAATAATAAAAGGCAAAGCCCTCACTGACTGACTCACTGACCCATCACTAATTCTCCAACTTCCCATGTAGGTAGAAAGCTGAAATTTGGCAGGCTTATTCCTTACAGATTACTTACAAAAGTTAAGCAGGTTTCATTTTGAAATTGTACACGTAACGGTCATAACGGTCGACAACGTCCGCCATGTTGAACTTTCTTATTTATGGGCCCCATCTACACGAAATTTGGTAGGCGGCTTTCCTGCGCTAACCAAAACCGATGTACTTACTTATTTCGATGGTATGACGCCACTGTCGGCCGCCATATTGAACTTTCCAACGTCGCCAATTTTCAAACTTCCCGTGTAGGTAGAAGGCTGAAATTTGGTACTTATTGCGGTGGTAAGATGCCACTGTCGGCCGCCATATTGAACTTTTAATGGAAACCGATGTCTGTACTTATTTCGTTGGTATGACACCACTGTCGGCCGCCATATTAAACTTTCCAACGTCACTAATTCTCCAACTTCCCGTGTAGGTAGAAGGCTGAAATTTGGCAGGCCCATTCCTTACAGCTTACTTGCAACAATTAAGCAGGTTTCATTTCGAAATTTTACACGTAACGGTCATAACTGTCAACAATGTCCGCCAAGTTGAACTTTCTTATTTATGTGCCCCATCTACACGTAATTTGGTAGGTGGCTTCCCTGCACTAACCGAAACCAATGTACATACTTATTTCGGTGGTATGATGCCACTGTAGGCCGCCATATTGAACTTTTCAACAGTCTTTGTTACTTATGGGCCCATCTTCAAGAAATTTGGTACACGGGTTCCCAACGCTAACTGAATCCTACTTACGTAATATATAGGTCCATAGCCTAACGCTCGGTCACCGTGTGTTTTATTGTTTGTTTATTACAATTATAGTTATTGTATAGGTATTTTACACTTACTTTACATTGCTCAGGTACCCATTTCCTTTATCATTCCAACCACCATTACCATGTCTATCGAGACGATCACTATCGATCAAAGAACTATCACTTACCGAGTGGTTTCCATGCCTGGAGATAACACCTACCTTTTCCATTCTCTCTGTTACATATTGCACGGCCATATCAGGCTCACTCTTGATATCTGGAGAAACAGGTTCAAGGTGTGGACTGATGATGGTACAGGAGATAATTATACTACACAAGAGAATTATATGAGTTAAATGCTTAAGCCCTTCACCTATGCATCTACATATGAGTTGAAGGCTGCCGCTGAATTGTTCGGTTGTCACTTTCAAGTGTACCGAAATGGCCAAATATTTTACACCTTTGGACAACCGCCAATGCCTCTTAAACATCTTAGATTCACAGGTGACGATTTCAGTAGTGGACACTTGAATGAATGTTTAAACTCTCAAAAGCTGGATGCGAAGTTATCGATGAAACTGGTTGTATACTTACAACGCTTATATATATATATATATATATATATATATATATATATATATATATATATATATACTAGCAGAATACCCACGCTTCGCAGCGGAGAAGTAGTGTGTTAAAAAAGTTATGAAAAAGTAAAGGAAACATTTTAAAAATAACGTAAGATCATTGTTAATGTAATTGTTTTGTCACTGATATGAGTGCTGCTGTCATATATATATATATAGACACAGACATACACACACACATATATATATATTTACATATTATATTCATATATATATACATATATATATATACATATACATATATAGCAAAATACCCGCGCTTTGCAGCGGAGAAGTAGTGAAAAAGTAATGAAAAAGAAAAGGAAGCATTTTAATAATAACGTAACATGATTGACAATTTAATTGTTTTGTCACTGTTATGAGTGTCGCTGGCATGTATATATATATATCTACATATATATATATCTACATATATACACACACACATATACATACACCTATATCTATCTATCTATCTATCTATCTATCTATCTATCTATCTATCTATCTATCTATCTATATATATCTTGTAATAAATAAAGAGTCCTTTCAAAATAGAAAAAGGTTTGGGGGTTGTCCCCATATATTGTCGTCCAGACAGAAATGAAAAGAAGATGATTCAAAATGACTTTTCAGTACAAAGTGAATAATGTATTGCAACAAAATGGCGTTTATATAACAGATGGGATGATGGGAGAGGAAATGGTTGGCAGGAAATGACGATTGGAAGCGGGACCACGGAACCAACGTCATCATGAGTAGACCGGAGTAATTGATTGTGGAACCGGAAGTGACACCATCAGATTGGAACCGGAAGTGACGTCATCGCGGTCATTTTGGAATTGAATCTGGAAGTGTGTATTTTTCTTCCGGTTTTCTGTAGATAGAAAGAGATTCAGGTAAGCACCACGTGATAAACCCTTGTCTCACGAGATTTCACTCACCTTTAGGCTCTTTGACTGCCTCCAACTCGCACGTGTGACAATCTATATATATATATATATATATATATATATATATATATATATATATATATACTAGTAAAATACCGGCTTCAGCAGCGAGAAGTAGTGTGTTAAAGAAGCAATGAAAAGAAAAGGAAACATTTTGAAAATAACGTAACATGATTGTCAATGTAATTGTTTTGTCACTGTTGTGAGTGATGAGTGTTGCTGTCATATATATATATATATATATATATATATATATATATATATATATACACACACACACACAAACATATATATATACATATACACATATATACACACACACATATATACATACATATATATCTACATATATATATACATACATATACATACACACACACATATATAAACATATATATACATATACATACATATCTACATATATACACACACAGCTATTTCAGATCAGTGCAATACGCTGTTTGTTAAAACGGATGACACCCGCCTTACGTGCAAGTCTGCGTGGATATTATGAACTATCGATTTGTTCAAGTTCTATTTAAATTTTAAATAGAAGGAATTTTTATTTAGTCGACAGAAATATCTTTGGTAGGAATGGTAAAAACAGACAGGAATATTATTCCTGAATAAATCAACTCAAACCTTAAACAACTTATAATATTTTGCTCTCCATAAAAATATATCCTGTCTAAATTATACAAGTTAGAAATAAAGTAAACATTAAAAGAACAAACATTCAAATTTCTTTACTCTTATGTAATTTTATATTTTATAAAAAATAAACTTAGATTTTAAATATCCCAAAAGATTTTGCTCTCCATAAAAATATATCCTGTCAAAATTATACAAATTCAAATATGAACATGCTGCATAACAAAACCTGGAAATATAAATAAAATGTGTTCCTTTCAGCAATAACAAATCAAATCATTCAGTTGTCTTTGCTCATATGTCATTTTAGAGCTGGACGCCTGGCATCTTTTTTTGGCAACAGGTTCGTTTCTGTTTGGTGTGAGGTTCTGTGTTGTGGAGATTCTCAGGATGGATTGCAGGTGCTCATCAGTGAGGCGACTCCTGTGTGCTGTTTTGTTAGTCTTTATCACTGAGAAGAGCTTCTCACACAGATATGTGCTACCAAACATGCACAAGGTTCGAGCCGCATGTAGACGGACTTTTTGTTCTTCAAAGTCACCAAAGCGCCGTGCAAACTCAGTGCGCCAGTTTATCAGCAAAGTGCGATTTGGGAACACCGTAGTGACGACTTGGTTTAACATTACTTGGCAACAGGGAAAGTGGGGCAAGTGGTTGTGTCTCCCATAAAAGCAGCTCAATTGAAATCACTTTGTGATTGTGCACGGTAAAAACGTCCGCTGAAGTGTCAGATTCTTATTTAATTCTTCTGCTTTCTGTATCTTCTGCATTGCATTCAGGTCTTTCAGGTTACCCTGATGTTTTGTTTTATAGTGCCGCCTTAGATTAAATTCTGTAATTACAGCCACATTAGCTCCACAAATGAGACACACGGGTTCAGTAAACATATACTCAGCCTCCCATCGGTTTTAAAGGCTCTATTTTCAGAATCAACTTTTCTCTTCAGCATCGTGTGAGCTAGCTTGCAATAACTTGCAGCATCATAAGGTAGACTTGATTAACGCGTAAGTGTTCGGCAAGGCAGCTGAAGCGCTGCATTATGGGATCTGTAGTTTATTGTGTTACCAGCGCTTCATATACCCGGCTTTAATAACAATAATACAGTATATAAAATGATCTCGGGCGGATATAATTACACGGGCCGGATGTGGCCCGCCCTTGAGTTTGACACATATGGACTAAATAGAACTTGAAAAGATATATTTTTCAAATGTGATCGCAATTCAGATAGAGTTGACGCACTACAGCCTGCATGCCTCAATAAGTCATCCTCCCTCGCCTTACTTTTTACCGCTCATCTAATGAATACACTGAGTATGGCTTTACCAAAACAATCATTGATGGCTAATAAAGTATCCATTATTCGAGTATGTAGATCGGGTTATATATATATACATATATATATACCCGTATCGCAGCGAGAAGTAGTGTGTTAAAAAGCTAGAAAAGAAAAGGGAACATTTTAAAAATAACGTAACATGACTGTCAATATACAGTATTTGTTTTGTGAGTGTTACTGAGTGTTGCTGTCATCAAGGATTTGATTATCATTATTTCTTTCAATCAGGTTCGTATTTGTAGGATGTGTTGTGTTCAAGTTACATTCCGTGTTTGTCAATCGCTGTAAAGATGACAGGTTTCATTCATCGATTCGCTTCTTACTGCATCAATAAACAGCTCGTCTTCTTCTTTATCTGAGACCTGACACACTGCATGCACGGGTTTTTTACACTGTCTTCCTTTAGCGGACATTGACTTTTTCCAACGTGTGCTTTGTTTCCGCAGTAGTTGGATTTATGAATATGCTTGTATGTATGAGACGCTTCATATTTTTGCTGCCTTTTCAATTGTGTAATTCGGTTTTGTTCAGCTCTTTGGAACTGTTGCCTTTTATCTGTGCACTGCGCCAGTTCACGTGAGCCACTCGTGTACATGCATCGAAGGTTCCCAGCTGTGCTGGTGCCATCTCCTGCTATGTCCATGGCTGTATTTAATGTTACCTTAGTCCTGGCACTTAAAACTTTCTCTCGCAGTTTCGCTGAGTTTGTGTCAAACACCACCCTGACCATCTCATCTTCCTCTCCATAAGCACAGTCCTTCACCCGTGAATATTTACCCGTGGCAGTTTGCTATTGATTGCCGCTGACGGACGGCCTTATATGGGCAGGCACTAAATTACAAACGCCAGCGCAGCCTGTCTATGAACTTAATTTAAAGTGTAGGTTTACATCGTGCTTTGTTTCCAAGTAGCAGAACTCATGAATATGGTTGTATATGTCACTCGCCGCTTCTTATTGTTTCGCTGCCTTCTCAATTATATAATGCATGTTTTCTTCAGCGCTTTTTGAGGTCTTCCTGGTTTTCTATGTACTGCGTGATTACGTGGGAGGCGTGATGATGTCACACTAAACTCCCCCCCACGGCGTTGAAGCTCATCTCCATTACAGTAAATGGAGAAAACTGCTTCCAGTTATGACCATTACGTAGAATTTCGATATAAAACCTGCCCAACTTTTGTAAGGAAGCTGTAAGGAATGAACCTGCCAAATTTCAGCCTTCCACCCACACGGGAAGTTGGAGAATTAGTGATGAGTCAGTGAGTGAGTGAGTGAGTGAGGGCTTTGCCTTTTATTAGTATAGATATATATATATATATATATATATATATATATATATCCTTTGGTGCGAGCAGCTGTTGCTGGGGTGCCAGAATCAATTGAGGAAGAAAAATTAAAAACATTATTTGTACAAAATCTTAATTTATCTATCCATTCCTAAATAATTAAATGGGCAGGCTATTTCGTATCAGTGCAATACGCTGCTTGTTAAAACGGATGACTTCTAATCTTACGTGCAGTTAGTGCTGCGTGGGTATTATGAACTATCGTATCTGTTCAAGTTATGTTTAAATTTTAAATATAAGTAATTTTTATTTGGTCGACAGAAATATGTTTAGTAGGAATGAAAGTTAAATCTAATCATCATTGCATAAATTTTTCTTCACCATAGAAATTTAAAGACTAAATTCAACTTCCATTCCTACCAAAGATATTTCTGGCGACTAAATAGAACCTACTTATATCCAAAATTGAGCTATTGAGCTGTCGCCTGCCTGCCTGCCTGAATAAGTCACCCTCGCTTCGCTCTTACTTTTTTACTGTTCATTTAATCATGACTAGTCGCGGAAAAATGATAACATGGAAGGAGGATTACACTGAGTATGGCTTTACCAAAACAATTATTAATGGCAAATAAAGTATATATTATTCATAAAGCTTCAATTGGTGATCTGTTTTTCTGCGTTAACCTTATTCTTAAACCAAGGGGGTGCAAGGGTAAAATGAATTAGGAAGCGCTGATATATATATATATATATATATATATATATATATATATATATATATATATATATATATATATATATATATATATATTGAATATACTGAAATATTTTTACTGTCAAATAATGCAAACAGTACGCGGCATGTGTTTCGCCCTAATTCTGGGCTCATCAGGCATACACACTCACTGCACCCTTTCTCGGGAATCGAACCTTGGATGTCAGGGCTAGAGGTGAAGCCTCTCATGTTGCGCCAGGGTGTGTGGTTTGTTTATTTGACAGTATGTAGATCGGGGTGTGTATGTGTATATATATATATATATATATATATATATATATATATAAAATTGTGGTAGATAGGGGGCGCTCCCTTGAACCCATGTCCACGACTCCAAACACCAGGTAAAAGTCCAACAGTTGACTTTATTTTATCGCCACAGTGCCCAAAGCACACTCTTCTCCACAATACTCATATACTATACAATAATCACTAACAAACCAATCCTCCAGCTCCCAGACGCGTTGCCACCCTTCCACCCAGCTCAGCTTGCCGTCTGGGAGCTCCCACAGTCCTTTTATATCTCCTGACCCGGACGTGTTCCCAATTCCCAGTCCATGTGATTCTCAATCACTTCCGGGTCAGGTAAAAGCTCTTCTCTTCAACCCGGAAGCCCGTCGCTCTTCCTATGACGGACTTCCGGGTCATAGGGCACGAAGAAGTCCTCTGTCCTCCCTGCAGCTGGGCTGTGCATAAAAACCACATTGTCCATGATGCCCTGCTGGTCTTCTGGGGACCTCCATGCTGCAAGGAGGGCTCCACCTTGCGGCTTGGGGGTATTGGCCGGAATAAACGGCCGTCCTCCACAATATATATACACAGCCCTTCACCAGCAATTTGAACTTAGTTACAAAGTGATCAAAACTGTCGTTTATACCCTGCGTCGTGGGCATGACAAACGCCAGCGGCAGCCTGTCTATGAACTTAATTTAAACTTTAGGTTTACACCGTGCTTTTTTTTTCCGAAGTAGCTGCAGTCATGAATATGCTTGTACAGTGTGTGTCACTCGCTCACTTCTTATTGTTTCGCTGCCTTCTCAATTGTATAATGCATGGTTTCTTCAGCGCTTTTTGGAGCTCTTCCTTGTTTTCTACGTACTGCGTTGACAGTCAGTTCACATGATTACGTCGGAGGCATGATGATGTCACACGAAACTCCTCCCCCCACGGCCATCAAGCTCAACTCCATTACATTATATGGAGAAAAATAGGTTCCAGTTATGACCATTACGTGTAGAATTTCGAAATGAAACCTGCCCAACTTTGGTAAGTAAGCTGTAAGGAATGAGCCTGCCAAATTTCAGCCTTCCACCCACACGGGAAGTTGGAGAATTAGTGATGAGTCAGTGAGGGCTTTGCCTTTTATTAGTATAGATATATATGTATACACATATATACATACACACATATTTACATATATATTTTTTTAGTTCCGGGCGTAGGTAAAGCATCTTTTTTTTTTTTTTTATTCCAATCTCTGTGCAGATGCTTTATATACTTTTGTCTTCCTAAAAATAGGCAGAAACACCGTTTAAACAATAATAAATCTTTTTTTGTTGTTTCAGAGGTTTGTATGTTTTTTTTTGTTTGTTTCTTTTTTTTCTGTTAAGCGGGTGAGTTCCTTTAAGGCTTGTTTGGCCTACAAATTAAAAATGCTTTGACAAATTTCATGGATCAATACTTTAAATAATTAGGTAAGAATCCTCTTTTATATTCCTTACCTTTCTCTGTAGAAGGAGTCTCCAATGCCTTATATAGATTTTTGTCAATATAACTGAAGCACCCTCATTTTTAAGAAATACAATAATACAATTTATACAGTAATACAATTTATTGATAAACATAAGGATTATAGAAATATGATAACTGCATATATTTCAACAGACAAACATATAATAAATTTATGTTTTCACAGATTCATGATATCAGTCTTTAGGCATGATGTCCAATGTTGAGTGGAGTTGTTTCTGCTGTTTCTCCAGGTTCAAGTAGAAAACTTCTTGCATTGGAGTGCGCTCTTTGTTTTTTTTTTTTGTTTTGTTTTTTTTAACCTGGTCCTTTATTCATGCTGTTCTTTGATGGTGAATTTTCTCATTTTGAGGTTAGGCTCTTTCCTGTGTCCTTTGCAGCTTTGTAGGGAAATGCATTACCTTTTCTGGTTCAAAAGTGAAGGTTTTGAAGTTTCCTTTTTGAAGTACTGTCTGATTTTCTGCCTGCACAGACAGGGCTCAGTCAGTGGCACAGAGTTTGGCTTGGGATATTGGATGTTAAAGCTAGTTAAGAGTGTCCAGCTCCAACAGTCTATGGAGAGTGGGTTCTCACTGCAAAGAGAACAGATCGTCAGCTTTCAGTGCCCTAAAATGAGAGTTGATTGGCAGACTTTAACTCCCATTAAAAACACACAAGGGATGAATACAGCTAGTTCTGAAGGAATGTGTAACCTTGGGGACTGGATCAATGTCCCTTCCAGTTACAAATCCAGTGCCTGCCCTTAGGAGCATTATTTTGTCCATAACATCGAGACACAGTTCAGGTTTTGGGTATAATGTCCATTTGTGCACCTTCTTTTCTGGAGGCGTCTTTGCAGCGGTGTCAGCTCAACTCTGGTTTACACCTTTGTTATCAGATGAAGTTTAGGGGTGACTAGAATATTGGTACGAGCTGCAGTTCAGCAATACACTCGGTAATGCATGTGGGGAGTGCAACTGAATTTCTGCATTACTTTTAAAACTTCTCTCTTAACAGGACATGTCACTGAAGGCCTGGCAAAATGGATGTTGACCACTGTCCTACACCTGAGAAATCAACCGTAAATCAGATATTCATATTTCCTTGGCAGCAACAAATTGTCATTGGTAGGAAAAAAGTAATATGGAAACAAATGTTTACACAATTTTATTCAGTTTGCCCTCTCTGCTAGTCTTGGTCTTATATAGTAATCCCTCTCTATATCGCACTTCGACTTTTGCGGCTTAACTCTGTCGCGGATTTTATATGTAAGCATATCTAAATATATAACGCGGATTTTTCGCTGCTTCGGGTTCTGTGGACAATGGGTCTTTTACTTCCTGTACATGCTTCCTCAGTTGGTTTGCCCAGTTGATTTCATACAAGGGACGCTATTGGCGGATGGCTGAGAAGCAACCCAATCAGAGCACGCAGTTAAGTTCCTTTGTGCTGACTGGCTCAGCGAAGGAGCACCGAATTCGATTCCGCGGCGTTAACCAGGAAGTCTTGTCTCGTTCATTCAGTATCAACGTGTTAGCTATGTAAAGAGTTAACTTTTGTGCTCTTTTGTGTTTATCTTTGTGTGTAGTCAAGTCCTTCGTTTTGGTTCCAAAATGATCTGCTCCTGCTACTGCTTCAGGGGCCGTGCCAAAGCACCAACAGAAGATGCTAACGATTGCCGAAAATGTAAAAGTTTTGAATATGTTTAAGGAAGGGAACAGCTACACCGCTGTAGGACACCATTACGGCATCAATAAGTCCACGATTCTTTTTATTTAAAAAGGAGGAAAAGAATATAAGATCTACAGTTGCAGTGTCCTTTTAACCAGGGCGCAAAACGAGTTGTAAGTGGACGTAATAAGGCAGTAGTCCGGATGGAATCTGCTTTAGGGATTTGGATTGAAGACTGCTGGAAGAAGAACAACGGCAGTGCTACACAGTTGCCTGAAGAGGCTCCTTTAGAACGGTTGTAATGCTCTCCTGTGTTGTGCAGTAAAATTAAACTTGTTGTTATCGGACAAGTTGTCGTGTCATTGTTGGTGAATAACCATAATTAATTTTCTACTTACAGTACTTAGTATATGTACGTATGTTTAATGTCACTGTACACACATTTACTGTATACAATTTTTCTTGCATTGTACGTATTTATTGCTGGTGGCCTGTCTATCGTAATGTCTAATATGTGATGTCGGAGACGCTCGATATCTTTAAAATAATATTTAGGTTTTACTGTATATAAACAGTGTGTTTACATTCATAATTTCAATGAATCTTACCTAATATCTAAGAGAATACAAAGGGTTTATGCTGTATAACTGTGCAGAGAATATTTATAAGCAGTGTAGGAGAGTTTATCAGGGCTTAAAATATATAAAAATAATCATACAAACATATGGTTTCTACTTTGCAGATTTTCACTTAGCGTGGGGGGTTCTGGAACGCAACCCCCGCAATCGAGGAGGAATTACTGTATTCCAGTCAGCTTTTTATCCACCTTTACCAAACCAGTTTCATTCAAACTTTGCATGAATGCTGATCTCCAGTGACAATGCAATATTTCATCAGTTTTGATCGTAAATCTGCATATTAATTACATTAAATTATACTTTTAGCGAATACACAAATATATAGTGCTTTTAGCCAACATACATATATATGAATTAGTGGAGTTGGTGAAGTGGTTAGCTTGTTGGACTTTCGATCAAACGGATGAAGGTTCAAAACCCATGTAGACAGACTAATTTAAAAAAAATAATAATTTTGATTAATTTAAATTTAAGTTTTTTTCAGATAGCTTTAGTATGAACATTAAGCAACGTTGGTCAAGTGCTGAGCATGTTGGATATTTGCACGATTTTATTCAACTTGCTGTCTCTGTTTGTCTGGGTCAAATTTTTCAATTTTGTTATATATATTTTTTTTTATTTTCAGTATGGAAGGCAAAGGTTAGCTGTTTTATGGTTCATAAGAAATTCAGCTTGGAAAGTAGAACTAAATCAGCAAGGATACTTACAGAACAGACAAAATAGGCAAAAATTCTCAGTGGGAACTTGCTTATGCTAAAAATATTGTAAAAACTTTCTATAATATGTATTTAAAAATTCTTATCTGTATTAGATCAGTCTGTCTAACATGATTCTGTTGTGTCAATAGAGATAAAAAAAAAGGTAGGTTGTATAGGACATCCCTTTTCAAGTGCACTAAACTTTCAGGGTGAAATATGAAGTTTCAAAATATTGATTTTAGACTTAAGACATACTTTAATAGCTTTCAAAAACCTAACACCAATAACACAGGTCTGCAAAATTAAACAGTGTTTATTGTAAGTATATTTTTTAAAAGATTTCAAAGTTCTCATATGTTACATTTAAAAGCACAGGATGAGTAACAGGTAACAATGAATATTTGTTACCACTATGAAGAATTAATCTTTTTAGGATTTTTAGATGAATTTATAAATTGTCTACATTATATGCCAGGGTTCTAAAATAGGTCACTTACGTCAGTGCAGTAAACCAAGGATCCATCTTTCTTGAAATGTTCTGGAAACTCTGCTTCTCTTTTTAAAACTATTTAGTCTCCAGCAGAGGAGACTGCATGTTTAAAAATCATCAAATGCATTGATAAATTAGGTCCAGCAACATTCTTTCAGCCTAAGAGTGAGTAACATACTTGACGACATCAGTGGAAATTAATGGGAAGTGCATTTAAAACTGAAGCCAGGAAGCCCTTCTTTATGCAAAGAGTAATTGAAGCAGAAACCTTGGCAACTTTTAAGAAAAATCTGGATGAGATATTGAGACATCTTAGCTATTAGTTAAAAAAACAGCTTGATGGACTGAATGGTCTCCTGTAGTTTGTCAAAGTTTGGTTCAAAGAGAAGGTTGTGTTTCAAAGTACATCAATAATTTTTTTATCTTTTAATTTGAATCCCAAACAGCATCTTTGGGGGGTTACTAGATCTCTTACTGAATCATTACGTTCATCCTGAGTGAAGTCTCTGTGAGTTTATACAGACTTCTCAAGTGGAATAGGGATTGGTACATTAAATCCTTGTGGTACAGGTCGTATTTTGATGGAAAATCAATTTCCTTCTAATTCTTTTTGTTACATTATTGAATTTTGCAGCAATACAAATATCAATTGTCACTATGCTTTTTGGTTTTCCGCCATACAATCAGAATACCAAAAGCAACTACCTTGATCTTACCTTTTGTTTACTGACTTGGTTCCTTAAAGCAAATAAAGCAGACACTTTGTGGGGCCCACTCTTTGTCCTGGTAACCAATTTTTTTTCTGAAGTAGGAATAATAGTCTTTTTTTTTTAATCCTTTATATTCTATCTCTGTTTCTTTAGCTGAATCCTTCCAAAGACTAAAATATCAGCACAACCTCTGGAGGCCATAATATGAATTAACAAAACAAAAAAAAAAAAACTCTCCATTAACCATTTACAAGCGTGTTGATAACTGACTGAGTCACACTGATGCATTTACTACACTCCAGTGAAGTGTATAATTGGTAGGAGATGATCCAGACATGCCTCTAATAGCTTCCCATGCTGTTGTTTGCTGCTATGGCTTACCGCTGTGTTCATTTCTAGCTATACTCTTATCTTACCAAATAAAATAACTGCTTTGCTTTAAAGATAGATTTTAGCTTAAGAATATATTCAAAATAACTATCATTAGAATAGAATAGTGATATTTAATTAATTATAGCAAGTAATCAATAAAAAAAAACCTATAACTGACGGCTGAAAATGTGTTTTAAGTTAAAAGTGAATAAAGTTACATGAAAAATGTTTAAGGTATATAAAAAATCACCTGAAATAATCAAAACATTTTTTCAGTATATATCTGTGTAATTAATAAAAAGAAGCAACTATGTCCCATGTGCACAATGATCTGAGTAAATGTAGGATGACAGGAAATGTGAAGCAAGAAATGTTGAACATATAACTAAAACAGAAACTTTTTTCATGTTATAGTAATAATGACAAAATGCTGATGGGAAATGTATAATATGTAAATGTTGAAGTTCAAATATCAAATAAATACTTTCAGAAAAGGTATAAGAAAACTAGTGTGCTTTTATTCAAGAATATGACCAAAGAAAAATAAATTATTCAGTTTACATGTTGCTGTTAATGTGCAAAACTCAAAGCCCAAATATTAATTGACACAAAGTATACAGTATATGTCCTCTTAGTTGGTACAGAGGTAAGAACTGCTATCTCGTAATCAAGAGGTTGCGGGTGTTAAAGAATAGCGTTCTTTTGCCAGTCAGTGAAATATCCATTTCCCACACCCTGATGAAAATGCAACTTTATAAACTAAATAGAAAGAATTGCACTTACATTGATTTTTTATTTATATTGATAGATGACATAAATTTGAAAGAAGCCCATCTGGAGAAAAAAACACTGAATTCTTTTAAAACTTTGAAATCGATCGTAGATGTTAGTCCATCATTCGCAAACTTTGGTATTTATTTATATTAATTACACAGTTACATAAGATCCAGGCTACTAAGTCTACTTCTTCCACAAGGGACAGGTCCGATATGACCACTATCAGGCACAATATCCAGCTTAACTATGGTTTTTCATTAACTTTGCCTTGTGTGGGCATGTGTAGAGAATTAATTATGAGCAAGAAGAATTAGTAAACAAGAGCAAATGAGAAAAATATAAATGAACAATAGGAAAATAATAGAAATGGCTCCTTCACCTCTGAGCTCAGTCATAACACCATTCTGCTTTACCATTGTTCTTTTTAGTAAGTTATATGCTATTGTGATACTGATTTTATATGCACCGGCTACATCACAAACCAAATTTATCCAACAGAGAATGTTTTAAAATTGTAGTCGAATTCATAGACATATATCACTGTGAGTAACTAGAGTAGAGATATTAACACAAGTAAATAATGGTATAAAAGAGAATATGCTTGACTTGCTTTTAAATTCTGAATTTACCCCTATAAATAAACACCTTAAGAAACCTATAAGACAGTACACTTGTCTTACAGTGTTTCACAGGGGTCTTAAACAACCACTTGTCTATTTTTAGAGGTGATGGAAGCATTGTCCTAGCCTCAGACAGTAGAGGACGTCTACCATTCGTCAACAGGAAAGGCTTCAATGGGTGGCTGAGCTGCATGCATGCTCTTTTATACCCTTATTTGCTAACATTACATCATCTTGCAGTAAGATGTTACCCTTTAGCTCTTTTTAACTATTAACAGAGCATAGCTGACCAGTTAGTAATTAGTATTAGCATTTTTTTAACTATATTCACCATTAGCTTTTATTAACTACTAACAAAATACCCGCACTTTGCAGAGGAAAAGTAGTGTGTTAAAGAAGTTATGAAAAAGAAAAGGAAACATTTTAAAATAACATAACATGATTTTCAATGTAATTGTTTTGTCACTGTTATGAGTGTTGCTGTCATCAAGGATTTGATTATCATTATTTCTTTCAATCAGGTTCGTATTTGGAGGACGTGTTGTGTTCAAGTTATATTCCGTGTTTGTCAACCGTTATAAAGATAACAGGTTTCATTCATCGAAGTGTTCACTACCCAAATCGGTACTCGTGAATCTAAGATGTTTAACAGGCATTCCCGGTATTAAGTTGTGGATTTGTCTGCGAATATTTAGTGACAGCATGTCTATGAACTTGTGGATTTGCCTGCGAGTATTTAGCGACAGCGTCTCTATAAACTTGTGGATTTGCCTGCGAGTAATTTAGCGGCAGCGTGTCTATGAAGTTGTGGATTTGCCTGTGAGTAATTTAGCGACAGCGTCTCTATGAACTTGTGGATTTGCCTGCGAGTAATTTAGCGGCAGCGTGTCTATGAACTTGTGGATTTGCCTGCGAGTATTTAGCAGTAGCGTGTCTATGAACTTGTGGATTTTTCTGCAAGTATTTGGCGGCAGCGTCACAAAGTTGTTTCTTTCTAGCTGCATCAGAAAATGTACCATGACGTCTGACACGTCTCCTTTTTACTGTTTTCTCACAGCTTGGAGTGCTGCTGTCATAATCGGTTTGAGTTTCATGGTTTATTTCTATTACGTTAGTATTTGCAGGAATTGTGTTGAAGTGACATTCGGCATCTGTCAATCGTTGTAAGCATACAACTGGCTTCATCGATAACTTCGCATCCAGCTTTTGAAAGTTGAAACATTCATAAACATCAAAGTGTCCACTTCTCAGATCATCACCTGTGAATCTAAGATGTTTAAGAGGCACTGGCGGTTCTCCAAATGTGTAAAATAGTTGGCCATTTTGGCACACTTGAAAGCGACAACCGAACAATTCAGCGGCAGCCATCAACTCACATGCAGAAGCACAGGTGAAGGGCTTAAGCATTTCACTCTTATAGTGCTCCTGTCTAGTATAATTATCTCCTGTACCGTCATCAGTCCACACCTTGAACCTGTCCCAGTCATTCAATACATAAGACACAATGTTCCTCCGGATATCAAGATTGAGCCTGATATGGCAGTGCAATATGTAACACAGAGAATGTAAAAGGCAGGTGACATCTCCGGGCATGGAAACCACTTGGTAAGTGACAGTTCTTTGATCGATGGTGATCACCTCGATAGACATGTTAATGGGGGTACGGTTGGAACGGTAAAAGAAAAGTCTAAAATACCTTCACAATAACTATAAGCGTAATAAACGAACAATAAAACAGCGGAGAATCCATGGATTAAATAAAAAGGCTGCAGTTATCAGCACAATAAAACCGCGGAGAAGCCATGGATTAAATAAAAAGGCTGAAGTTATCAGCAAGGTGACATGAATACCGCGGCAAAGCAAGGAAGGGAATGAAGAGACCGGAGCGACGGATGGCCCTTATATAGGAAGGCAGCCAATTACGTGGGAGGCATGGGGATGGGGGACGCAATATTGGCAGGCAGCCAACTAGGTGGGAGGTGTGGGGATGGGGAACACAACTCCACCTCACACGGCGACCGAGCTGCAGGTTATGTACGTATGTAGGATTCAGTTATGACCGTTTCGTGTAGAATTTCGAAATGAAACCTTTCCCTAACTTTTGTAAGTAACCTGTAAAGAATGAGCCTGCCAAATTTTAGCCTTCTACCTACACGGGAAGTTGGAGAATTAGTGATGAGTGAGTAAGTGAGGGCTTTGCCTTTTATTAGTATAGATTTACAGAAAATCTATTAGTTCTTTTTGTTTTTGTCATCTAGCTGACCCTCCATTAAGCCCAAATTAACTTTCAAACTTCATTTCTTTCTAATTACCTTCCTTTTAACCCTCATTTACAATGGTCATTCTACTGCCTACTCCTTCATTGTGTATTAAGGTAAAATGTAATCTTGTATGTCAACTGAATCTGTTTGCTTTAAAACAATTAGGGTCACTGAAAACAGTGACATTTAATTGCTGGGCACATTTTATTTATATTTTGTTTTGAAGGAAAAAGTTCCAATGTTTCTAGTCTAGAAAGTCTTTTTTTGTATTAAACTACATTTAAAAAGCTAGCTCACAGATTACAGTAACACATTCATTATAAATTATTTTACATATCTGACCACACTACAGCGACAATTTTTATTTTAGTGCAGTTTTTTCTGTCTTGCACCTTTTTGCTTGATGTGTGTGATCATCCCTTTTCTTTCTGTCACTTGACATTTATTCAAAATCTGTCTCTCTTCTAGTTTATATGCAAATCTCTCTTTTAGATTCAATTTTTTTATCAGCTTAGAGAACCTACCACTTACCACTATAATCATTTTATTTCAAAGGCTTGTGATGTGCACAGGTGCTGCATCCGCCATGTCAACCTCCTTGATGCTATTCTAGTTTTATGGCCGGTGGGTTATTATTAATCACTATCTGAAGTGGCAAATCAAAACACAAATGTAGATTATAACTTTTATATTTTTTGGTTAAACACGTTTAGTAAAAATGTGGTAATTCTAACATGAAATTATGCTAACAAGTGGCTATTAGTTTAAGGTGTCCTCTTTATTTTTAACTTCGGCAAATAGGCCTTCACTTCAGTCTTAAACTCTTTGACTACTCATGACTTATATAATCATGTTTTTTTTGATTGAATCAATTTATTGCTTATTGTTTATATTTTAGCAATTTTTGATAAAGTGAGGAAATTCAATTTATTCAGTACTTAATGTATAATTTTGTTTGTGTTTTGCTATTTAAATTTTACAAATTTCATCTGTAAAGTACTTATTTTGTAATTATTTCCACTATTGAGATTTAAATAGGTCAATTTCACTAATCTGATAAGGTAAAATGTTATTTTGTATATTTTGCAAAATGCTCCTGCTTGTTTATATAATGTCTCTGGATTTCAGTCAGTATTGGCAAAAATTGCTCCTTAAAAAGTTATTTCCCACATCACTGACTAAGTCAGTTATACACAAGTGGAACCTGATTTAGTTAAGTTTAGCAGTCCCCCAGTAGATTGTTCCAAGATTTGATATGTGAAAAAGATTGACCTGTTTGTATGTGTTTCATTTAGACTTTTATGTTTTATTTACAGACAAATTTTCAGTTCCCTGGTGTGTTGTTCTGATGTGGGCATTAGCTGCTACTCAGTTTTTCTATGCTACTGGTCATCTGCCAACCTTTCCATCAATTCAGTGGAATGCTGCATTTACTGGCTTCAGTGAAGGCCACTCTAATCAAGTATTGCCAGCCCTGCTAGTCCTGCTCAATACCTTCTCTAGTTGTATCCTTTTAGCAGGTATGTATATCTGCCTTAGGTTATTACTTTGTCAAAGTCTTATAAAGGAAATCAGTGAAAAAGTTATGCTATGTGTTTTTAAGTGTTCTAAGCCTAACATATGATTGTTTATGGTTTCTGCTTACAGTAAGCTGCCCTTTACTATTGTTCTGGCCTTTAATCTGTGAGCCGTCAAATACAGCAAAAAGTGGTTCAAGGCTGGGAGAATTAAAGTCAGATTATATTCCTGTGATGGAGATGAAGCTAAGGGACAATCCAGAATATTTTTCCCGTGCGCTACTGCAGTTGATGGCACGATACATTTTCATCCATGGGGCACAGGTAAGAGATGACCAGTATGCTGCCGCCCTTACCGGTTTTGTAAACATTTTATGTTAATTAAGTATTTTAGATAATACTAATGATCATTAACACTAGAATTACCAGAGCCTACGAAAGATCTCGTAGATCCGTCCCACCTTAAATTGCTTTTTAAAATCATTCTCACCTCTACGCCAGCGTCTTTTGTAATCTAAATGTTCTGATAAAGAAAACTGCAAGTAGCCGGCTATTCCATCCCCCACCGACTTAGAATGTGCACAAACTTTTCCCAGCTCATGCCTTGATTGATTATCTGGGAGTAAAGTGGAGTTTTAGAGTGGAAATAATAGATCATTATTTGGAATACACGCATTTCACATGTGTTCCGTTTCTACAGTAATCCGTGTAAACACATTTTTAAAACAAATGTTTTTCATATTGTAGTAGTAAATGACAAAATGTAGGCATAAACTATATAATGTATGAAACCTGAAGTCCAAATATCAAAGAAACACTTTCACAAAAGGTACAAATATAACAGAACAAGTATGCTTTTATTTAAAAATATAACTGCAGAAAAATGCCACATTGACACACAGTTACTACAACTGCCACGGAATTTTGAGAAATAAACTGCTCTTGTTCTTACTATTTTAAAATAAAAACATACATTGATTTCAGTGTGTAACAGCCGGTGTAACTTATGATACTTGTAAAGGTTAGTTTTTTTTTTTTTTTATTCACTTTTCATTCTCTCAGTCATGTTCACGATCCTTCCCCCACACCCCCCATCTGACACTGCTGTTTTCACATAAAGATTTGCTATAGCTCTGCAGCGTACTTGTGACTGCATTCTTGTACCAATGCTCGCGAACTAAAGTGCCTGCTTGCACTTTTCGTGGCATTACACGTCTATTTTTTGAGCATGCCGTGTCGCTCAATCACAGGAACATATGTTGGTGTACAAGTATAACAAAACAAGTGCACTTTTATTCTACTACAAGTGAAGAAAAAATAAAGCAAGTTACAGTAGGTGGTTGACACGACAGTGCAATGCAATAACGGTGCAATGCTAAGAACTGCTGATTTCCGATCCGTGCTATACAAAATCATCCCATTCAAATATTAACAATTTACACACACCCTTCCTACATTTACGACATGTGTACTTGTTGCAGTGTACACACCTCTCTGTGCTATGGTTCCTATTACACTGAATGAGCACCTGACACTGTACTTTCTTCCCTATATAAATAACATTCGAGCTATAGCGCGTCTCCAAATAAATAACATTCGAGCTATAGCGCGTCTCCAAATAAATCACATTTGAGCTATTGCGCGTCTTTATGTGAAAACAGCAATATCAGATGGGGAGGGGGATCGTGAACGCGACTGAGAGAATGGAACTGAATTAAAAAAAAAAAGCTAACCTTTACAATTATCATGCATTTACACTGGCTCTTACAGACTGACTGAAATCAAATTTATGTTTTTATTCTAAAATAGTACAGTACATGCAATATTATTTGAAAACGAACAGCGACAGATCGGGTTTGAATACACGCTGATGCTATTACAGAAGGTGTCACCTTATTCAGTGCAGCAGTTTCAACGTACAGTACCTGCAATATTATTTGAAAACTAACCGCGTCAGATCGGGCACATATTCAAACCCGATCTGACGCTGTTCGTTTTCAAATAATATTGCATTAGTGCGATGATGTTTTTACATATATTGTCTCTTTCATTCATCTTGCGGTTTGTAATCAGTGACCGCATGTTTTTTTCCCCGATCTTGCCAGTTCGCACATGTTGCTGTATGGTGGTGCTTCTTTTGCATTCCAGGACACGCAGAGGACAGAATAGTACATAGCAGCAGGTGCAGCGCTATATGCAATCAGACAGACAAACAGGCAGAGAAGGCACTAGATATATAAATAAACAGGGAAGGCACTGTATAATAGATATATAAAAAAAAAAAAAACAGCTAAGGGGGTTGATATATAGATAGATAGGAAGGAAAGGGATTATATGATGGGCAGACAGGGATGCTCCTATATAATAATAAAATTACTGTTATTACTATATAGATAGACAGGGAGTTCAAGCAGGCAGAACGGCGAAGGTTAAAAATAAATATATTTTCTCCCCAGCAGGGAATCGAACTCGGATCTCTTGAGGTACAGAAAGCCTGCTGCGCTCTAAGTGACGAAATCTTACCACTACGCCACGGAAGCAGTTGTTAAATTCTTGAACCTTTTATGAAAGTGTTTATTTGATCTTTGGCCTTCAGGCTTCACATATTTTATAGTTTATGCCTACATTTTGTAACATTTATTACTAAAATATGAAAAAGTTTCTATTTTAACATTGTGTTTACACAGATTACTATAGAAGCGGAACACGTATGAAATGCGTGTGTTCCAAATAACAATCTATTATTTCCACTCTAAAACTCCACTTCACTCATAGATAATCGAGGCATGAGCTGGGAGAAGTTCATGCACGTTCTAAGTCAGTGGGGGGATAGAATAGCCGGCTGCTTGCAGTTTGTTTTTATTGGCACATTTACAGGACAAAGGAGGCTTGCGGAGAGGTGAGAACGGTTTTAAGAAGCGATTTAAGGTGGGACGGATCTACGAGTTTTTTCGTAGACTCTGGTAATTCTAGTGTTAAACTTGTCTTAAAGTCATGTTGTCTTTTCCCCCAAACTTAATGTTGAAATGCTTTGTTTATGAACTATGCTTGTACATTGATTGACAGTTATTTTCCTTATGTAAATTTCCCTCAGCTTTCTAATGAGTGAGGTTTGAAGATTGCAGTGAATATAATGCTGTTACTTTTATGGAATTAAATAAGAGGCTGAACCCTTGCATTTTTCAGCAGTAAATTAAAAAAAAATGTTTGCATTGATTGAGATGGCATTATTCAGTTGTACTTTTAGTTTTTGTTGACTTAAGTGGTAATTGTATGTTGTAGCATCAAACATCTTTGACCTTCTCTCCAACTGTGAGATTTTATATTTAAAATATAAATATTTTAAATATTTATTTATTGTGGTCACCAGGTAAGGTATTAATAAATAATTAATAATTTATTAATAAATAATTAATAATTAGTTATCCTAAACTAATTCAAGGAAAAACTCTTATTGCATTTATTTAGTTTCAGCTATGGAGTTTATGAAATTGTATATTTGTGTTGCTTTTTAGAGAGCTATCCTATCTTTTATAAATTTTCATATTTTCAGTCCGTACAACTTGTATACCTGCACCCTTGTTGATCTCCATCTGTTCTTAATTTATAGATTAAAGTATTGCATGTTCTTATTAGAACATTCTGAGTCTTTTTTCTCTTTGAATAACTTTCTTTTGACAGTAGCACCTTTAGGATTTTTTTTTTTTTACCTCTTCACAAATCCATAGTAGTTGCTTAGTTTCTGTTATTTGTTTAGAAGCTGAGGTTTAGTTTTATTATAATGTAAAATGCCACTATAATTCAAATTATTTATCTAAAATTACTTTACTAACAATTGAGATAATTACATTTTGACTGTTAACAGTGTAGGTAAATTTTAAAGTGTTTGGTAGTACAAGCCAAAGGCTCAAGGAACTGAAGAGCAGAAGAGATTTTAAGTTATTTTAATAAGGGGTAAGCAAAAGAATAAATAAATAGGTGCAAAGGAGGAAATGTTAGCCAGACATCAAGCCAAATGAGAGAGTTGAAGCTGTTGAAGAAGCTCTCTGTCCTCTTTATTCTCTGGTCCTAAAGTGAACCTTGACTTCTGGTGGCTTCTGAGCTTATATTTCGCCAGTTTGGAAGAATGGGGCTTGTTGACAGAAGTGGAATTGGGTCATACATCTTCTTGCCTGCAAGCCTTGGACTGGGGACAGAAAAGGGGGAGGCGGTAACACCTCCTCATTGCACTTGGTGGTATCGTTTACCTCCTGTGACCTCTGATGTGTACTTGATGCAGCTTTCCAGATGCAGAGCTTGTCCTCTGTGGGGCATGTAGACCTAGCCGAGAGGTTATTGACACGTGAGTGGGCATCTGCATTAGCATGAAGAAGCCATCTGTGGTATAGCACCTTGAATTTTTAAGGTTGTAGATCCAACAACTATTGTATGACTCAAGGATTTGTCACCTTGTGAGTCAAATGCCATTGAAAGGTGCATGACCTGTAACCAATCTAAACTTCATAATCAGGAGATAATATGGCAGTTAGGTAGTTGCCCATTTAATGGCCAAAGTCTCCCCACTCTGTTGCCGAATACCTCCTCTCCCTACCATGCAGTCTCATGCTAAGGTACAACATGGGGTGTTTAAGCTCCTTTGATCATCTAACTTAGCACTGACTCCAGGCAGGAGTCAGATGTGTCAATCTGGAGAGTGATGAGTGAAAACTTAGGTATATCATGGCCTTCTTAAGGTCAAGAAATGGCACTTTCAACACTTTAAATCCATGCCACTGAGTTGGGGCCCATCTTCAAATAAGTGCAATCAAATGCCTAGCTGTCTCTGAGAACTGAGGAATGATCTATCATTAATAGCTGTCGCAGGATAGAAAAACCCACACCAATAATATCCAGAGCCAGGAAATGCCACACAGTACAAAAGCCTGAATTATTTTGGAAATCACAAATTGAACAATGCAGATATAATAATGTTTGAATTTTTGTTTTTAGTATTTTAAGCAGTGATTTTCCATTACAGGTGAGAAAATATGAGAATATAAAATTAGGATGTGCATATGGTAAGATACATTAGGTAGGTGATATCGTTCTTTATAAACCCTATTCTGAAATCCCATGCAATAGTAACACCACCCCCTACTTTTGATACTGTGAGAATCCCCATGTCTATCACACATTAAAGTGGTGCATTGTAATGTTGTTAATGAATGCCAATACAATTTAACTAAGATGGTTAACTTAAATTTGCAGTTACTATCACTATTTCTATATTTTACTCGCCATAGTACACAGTGTTGCCCAGGTTTATTTTTGAATGGGTTAAGGAAAGACAGCAAATGATTGTTTTTTTTAATGGTGACCCTGTTGTTATTACTAGCTATCCCACCATTCATCCACACTGCCTCTCTATCAATGTGTCTGCTGTCATGAGTTGAGGATTTGTTTTTTGTGGGTCTGATTAATTCCAATATTACAGTAACTCCTTACTAAACTGTTACATTGAATGCTGTCATGTCTGACTCACCCTCTTATTTCAAGGTGTACATTTCATAGTGCTTTAACTATAAAAAAAAATCTGACAAAGCAGGAGTTAAACAACAATCTTTAGATCTGGGGTTACTTTACTATTATATACAGTATACTGTATTATATATAAAATTATATATAAACAGTATACAACATGGGTCTCCAACACATCGCTCGCGAGCTACCAGTACCTAACAACTCCTTTCCAAGTAGCTTGCAAAAGTTAATGAATCCAACATAAATTTGAAAACTTGATTAGTCAAATTAGGGCTGGGCAATCTTTCCAAAAACCATATCACGATCCTTTTAACACAAAATCACGATCCACAATCTGAATTGCAATCTATCTTTTCAATGTGGCTTACACTTAAGAGAATATCCGGACTCAAACTCATTAAGACCTAAGTAACACTTTATTTTAAATATCAAACAAAGTTGAATTCAATTGTTTTCTCGTATGCTTGCTAAGAGGAATTAATGAACTCGCCCCGAAGCTGGCGAGTGAATGAGGAAAAGCCCCCATGACCCCCATGAAGGGGCACGTTATATAGATCTCGGAATTGCGCAAATAAATCTGTACCGCAAGCAAACTATGATACATAGCGAAATGAGAAAAGTCATTTCAAAAGCAAAATCAACCACAATGTTCAAACAAATTATAAAAAAAACCCAATCTGAATCCGTTAAGTAGTTCTCTCGTGAAAAGTGGACAGACATACAGACAGACAGATATTGGATTTTATATTTATTATATATTAGTAAGCCTTCAAAATAATGTGCAGTTAAAGTCTAAACAGCATTCTTAGCATTTCTGGATCATAGTAGAGCCAAATAACTCTGAAAATGTCTGCTTTGTTTGAGTCTACATAACCTCTGTGAGTCTGCCTTTTCTGACATTAATGTCATGAAATCAAAGTTCAGAACAAGACTGACAGATGAACATTTAAATGACTCCTTAAGAGTGAACCTAAGTGGCTACACTTCACCATACACCTCTCTTGTTGACTCCATGCAGTGCCAGTCATCTCACTAACTAAAAAACATCACAGATGCAACTGGACATGTGAATACTCTTGTGAAGTGAAACTGTGACATGTAACAAAATGACAAATGAATAAGTAATATTTGTGTATTTGTAATTGCATTGTTTTGTTTTGAGAGCATTCATGTTTTAATTCAGTGGTGTGAGATACACTAGAAAATACTTAAAGACATGCAAAATGTCAGTTGTGGAAACCAACATTTTGTAAATGTTCAGGCAAAACAAGCTTATTTAGTTTATTTGGGTTGAAATAAGCTATGAGAATAAACGTTAGAAAACATGAGTAACACTCATGGGTGAAAAAAGATTGGAGATCCCTGCCTTAGACTCTCCTTTGTGTTGCTTCCTCTGTCTAATCAAGTGTCACCGAGCATCCCTTGCTAGGTCTCACTATACTCCTTTATATATTACATTAGATAGAAGCAGCACACGGTGTTACCTAGGTAAAGTAATGTTAAACTGTGGTGATTTTGTCAGCTAGGTCTGGCTTTAGCCAGTTCAGGTGTTCCACTTACTCTGTGCCAGCATGTGACACTGGTGTGTAAACTGTAGCACACAGTAGAAAAAAACATTATAACCCGCTGGGGTCCAAATTTTCAGTTCTAAAGTAGTCTACGTCATCCATATGATTCTAGAGAGCAGCAATACAAGATCTTGTCCTGATCAGTCAAAGGATGTCACCTCTCTATTAATGTGCTTGGACACAGAGCTCTGTGAACAGCCAGCCTCTTTAGCAATGACCTTTTGTGTTTTGCCCTCCTTGTGCAAGGTGTCAATGGTCGTCTTTTGGACAACAGTCAAGTCAGCAGTCTTCCCCATGATTGTGTAGCCTACAGAACTAGACTGAGAGACCATTTAAAGGCTTTTGCAGGTGTTTTGAGTTAATTAGCTGAATAGAGTGTGGCACCAGGTGTCTTCAATATTCAATATTGAACCTTTTTACAATATTCTAATTTTCCGAGATACTGAATTTGGGACTTTCATTAGTTGTCAATTATAACCATCAAAATTAAAAGAAATAAACATTTGAAATACACTCACCAAAAGGATTATTAGTTTATGTCTGTGAGGCCTCGGGCTTTCTGAAGAAGGAAAGAAAGACAAGTTAGCCCCTCGCGGTACGTTTTCCGTAACAAACCGGGTCGATCCACTGTTCCCCAAGCACTCGTGCGTGACAGGACCCCCATCCCCCCCTCCCCCTTTAGCCCAGAACCATCAGGGCGGGCTACCCGAACCGTGAGGTCGTGCACGCGAGAGAGCGCATCAGCGTTGGCCTGCAGGGTGCCCCGGCGATAAACGACGGTGAACTTAAAGGGCTGCAGGTCCAAAAACCACCTGGTGACCCGGGGATTTGACTCCCGATGCAGAGCCATCCACTGGAGGGCGGCATGGTCCGTCACAAGGGTAAATTCCCAACCCAGCAGGTAGTACCGCAGGTGCGTCACCGCCCATTTGATGGCCAGGGCCTCCCGCTCCACCACCGCATACCTCGTCTCCCGGTCCAACAGTTTCCGGCTCAGGTAAATCACAGGGTTTTGGACACCATTAATGCTTTCGCTCAGCACGGCAACCAGGTCTCCAGTCCGAAGCATCGGTCTGGAGAATAAAAGGAAGCGAGAAGTTAGGTGTCCTTAACACAGGTGCCGAAGTAAGGGCCCGTTTCAAGTCACTGAATGCCCGCTCCGTATCATTGGTCCACACCACATGTAAAGGGGCCCCTTTCTTTGTCAAGTTTGTCAAGGGTGCTGCTCTCTCTGAGAAGCGAGGTACAAACCGGCAGTAGTACCCCGCTAACCCCAGGAAGGCCTGCACTTGCTTCTTGACCATCGGACGGGGCTATTCCAAGATGTCTTTCACTTTGGTACACTATGGTCTCACCAGCCCTCCACCCACTAGGTAGCCTAAATAACGGGTTTCGCTCATCCCAAAATAGCATTTGTGCGGGTTGATGCGAAGCCCAGCTCTCGCTAGCGTCAGGAGTACTGTGTAGACCTGCACGACATGTTCCTCCCACGTGCTGGAATAGATAACAACATCATCCAGGTATACAGCACAATAGTACTGGTGGCGCTGCAGCACTTTATCCACCAGATGTTGAAAGGTCGCTGGCGCCCCGTGCAGCCCGAATGGGGAGTACCTTGTAGTGCCAGTGACCGCTAGAGGTGCTAAAAGCAGTTTTTTCTCTGGCGGATGCCGTTAAGGGAATTTGCCAATACCCCTTCGTCATATCAAGAGTGGTCAGATAGCGGGCAGTCCCCAGCCTTTCTAAGAGCTCATCCACCCGGGGCATGGGGTACGCATCAAACTTCAAGACCTGATTAAGACACCTGAAGTCGTTGCAGAACCGCCACGACCCATCCGGCTTGGATACGAGGACGATAGGACTTGACCAGGGGCTATGGCTTTCCTTAATGATGTCTAAGCTGAGCATCTTTTGGACTTCTAGCTCCACCTCAGCACGTTTTGCCTCTGGGAGGCGGTAGGGTCGTTCGCGGACAACCACCCTCGGGTCTGTCACAATGTCGAGCTTAATCAGCGGGGTCCGGCCTGGTGCCTCACTGACCACCTCCGGGACAGACAGGATGGCTCTTTCGAGCTCCTGCCGTTGGGAAGGGGACAGATTAGAACCGAAGTGAAGCGAGGTCTTTTCTGAGTAAAGGGAGAGAGCGGGGCCGGGCTCTCCACGGCTTCAGAAGGTTAACATGATACACTCTCTCACTCGGTCGACAATTTGGTTGGCTCACCAAATAGTCCATGAGTCCTTTTCTCTCTTTCACTTCATATAGCCCTAGCCAATGAGCCAGAAGTTTCGAGTGGGAGGTAGGCACGAGCACCATCACGCGGTCTCCAGGCTGAAACTCGCGTAGAGAGGCATTTCTGTTGTAGTTCCGGACCTGCGCTGCTTGAGCCCTGGACATGTGATCCTTAAGCAGGGGCCGGATCTTAGTCAATCTATCGCATAACTGTGCGATATATTCTAGGAGGTTAGTGGAGGGAAGCTCCTCCCCTTCCCAACCTTCTTTAAGTACATCCAATAAGCCCCGGTGCTGTCGCCCATATAACAACTCAAAGGGGGAAAACCCTGTGGAGGCTTGTGGAACCTCCCTATAGGCAAAAAGCACAAGGGGTAAAAGTTGGTCCCAGTTCCTACCGTCCTCGCTAACCACCTTGCGAAGCATCTGCTTCAGTGTTTGATTGAAGCGCTCAACTAGTCCATCCGTCTGGGGATGATACACGGATGCCTTGAGATGCTTAATCTGGAGTAGTTTGGCAACCTCCCTGAACGTATCCGATGTAAAGGGCGTACGTACCCTGGTCCGTGAGGACTTCTTTGGGTATGCCCACGCGGGAAAAAGAGCTACTAATTTCCATGCGATGTTTTTAGTATAAGCAGAGCACAGGGGAACTGCTTCAGGTATCGGGTTGCGTAGTCAACCATCACCAAAATATATTTGTGACCACGCACGGAAGGCTCCAAGGGGCCAACCAGATCGACACCGATCCGCTCAAAAGGGATATCTATCAGGTGGATTGGGATCAGAGGAGCACGGTCCCTGCGGGGAATCTGGCGTAACTGACAGACCGGGCAGGACTGACAGAAACGGCGGTACTCCTCATTGATCCCGGGCCAATAAAACTGGAGCTTTATTCTCTCCAACGTTTTCTCGGTTCCCAGGTGGGCACCTAGGAGATTGGCGTGAGCTAGCTCACAAACCTCCCGCCAGTAGGTTCGCGGCACAAGCAACAACTTCCGCACCTCGCCTTCGTGCCCAGCAACCCGATAAAGCAAATTGTTTTCAAGTACAAAGTAGGGCCCGTGTGGTGTGGAAGCCATGGACGATATGTCATCACTGGAGACGATAGCATTCCTGGCAAACCTGAAGGAATCATCGTTCCATTGTTCACATTTAAGGGAAGCCGGCGTGGACCGGTGAGTGGGGCCGCGGGAGCGCTTGCCGGCTCCGGAGCTCCGCTTGGGACGTCTTCCGGGTTGAGGTCCTCCCCCAAAGAGGACCCCCACCCGCCACGCCACCAGTAGTTGCTGAAGTGAATGCCTTGGGAACAGCGGGGAGGGGCCCCTGACCCTCCATTAGCAGACCTAGCCTGGGAACAGGAGTGGCGACGGTCCTACCGCTGTTAATATCCGACCAGTCTCGTCCCAAGATGACCGGATAGGGGGGTTCTGGCATTACAGCCACCACCAGCTGTTTCAGAGCCCCTTCCCAAGTAATGAAGCACCTCGCAGACCTATAAGTCCTGGTCTTCCCATGCACACATCTTACTCCCATACGGTGAGGGAGCCACTGTCGCGGTAAGACATAGCGGCGAGCAACAATGGTTATGTTACTCCCGGTATCAAACATTGCCACCACCAAGTGCCCGTTTAACAACACCACTCCCGTATTCGTGACCATTGGGGGTTAGACAGTGCACAGTACCTCTCTTCCTTCGCCCAGCTGCAGTCCATCGGCTCCTGGTTAAGAGGGCAAGCCGGCAGCAGATGTCCCGGCTCGCCGCACTTGAAACAGCTTCTTTCGGCTTGACCGGAGCTTCTGTGGCGCGGCGAGTGGGCTTGGGGACACTAACCCGTCCCTGCTGCGACCCACGCGTTGGACTCTCAGACCTCCTGAGTTGGGACACCGCCAGCTGTCTCTCTAGAACCTCCAGAAGGCCGTTCATATCAGCGAACGGGTGCCTCCGGACCTGTTGAGCGAGATAGTCCGGCATCACTAAATCAGACCCTCGCACGCCACTTGCTCCACCACTTGGCGAGCCTGATTTTTATCTGGCCGTAGCCAGCGTCCGAGCTTCCCCCAGTACTTGAAGGCCTGGGCTCGAGCCGGTAGTGCGGGGTCAAAGCGCCAGTGACGCCAAGCGCGTGCCTGTTGGCTGGAGGTTACCCCGTATCGCTGATAGATCTCAGCCTTCAGGTGTTCATATTGGGCGGCTTCCTCCTCAGGGAGGTCATGATATGCCCGCTGCGCAGGCCCCCTTAGGTAAGGGGCCAAAATGGATGCCCACTCCGCCCGCGGCCACCAATGTCGGGTTGCCATCCTCTCGAATATGGAGAGGTACGACTCTGTCGTCCTCCCTGGAAAGAGGTTGCATGGGAGGATGCGACGGCCGAGGAGGCTCCAGTCTTACCGTTTCCGCAGCCGCGAGCCGTCTCTGTTTCCACGTGCTCCGCCTGGGTTGAGGCCTGGTCCATCTTGACGGCCTGGAGCTCTGCAACCAAAGTGTTGAGGACCGCGTTTAGGTCCTATCCTTCTGTCATCGTTTGGACCCTCGTTAATCCTGCCGGCTACGCCACTGTAATACAAGACAAGACACGTTGCAAGTTTTGGGGTTTTTAGCCCCGTATACTGTAACCAAAGTATAGCAGTCAGTCGCTTTACAAAACATCAGAAAGCAAAATGACAAATGAGGGGAGAAACAACGGGCTTTTTATGGAGGTGGACCGGAGATTAATGTGAAGGATGCTGGGTATTCGTGATGGATTCTGGGAACTGTGATGTCATCAAGGGGTCATCAGAGGGATTAAATACACCCGGAAGTGCGTGCTTCCTATAGCCGTCATGGCATTTGTTTATGTCTGTGAGGCCTCGGGCTTTCTGAAGAAGGAAAGAAAGACAAGTTAGTACCCTGTCGTAGACCCCTCGCGGTACGTTTTCCGTAACAAACCGGGTCAATCCGCTGTTCCCCAAGCACTCGTGCGTGACAATATATATATATGTGTATACTGTATATATATTTATATGTATGTGTGTTTATACAGTCATGGCCGAAATTATCGGCACCCCTGGAATTTTCCCAGCATTTCACCATTACTCCCAGAGAATTGTTGAAATTACAAATGTTTTGCTATACACATGTTTATTTCCTTTACGTGCATTGAAACAACATAAAAAAACTGAGAAAAAAGCCAATTCTGACATCCTGTCACACAGAACTCCAAAAATGGGCCGGACAAAATTATTGGCACATTTTCAAAAATGTGGGTAAATCGTTTTAGTTCAAGCATATGATGCTCATTTGAAATCGGCTGTGGCAAGAAACAGGTACTGGCAATATAGCAATCACACCTGAATCCAGTTATAATTGAGAAAAATTGACTCAACCTTTCTGTTGTGTGTCTGAGTATGCCACACTAAGCATGGAGAGCAGAAAGAAGAGCAGAGAATTGTCTGAGGACTTGAGAACAACAATATTGGAAAAATACCAACAATCTCAAGGCTACAAGTCCATCTCCAGTGATCTTCATGTTCCTTTGTCCACTGTATGCAACATAATCAAGAAGTTCACAACACATACCAGATGAAATGAAGAAAAGAACACAGTACCTACAGTTAAACATGGTGGAGGCTCCAAGATGTTTTGAGGATGTTTTGTTGCCTCTGGCACTTGATGCCTTGACTGTGTGCAAGACATCTTGAAATCTGAAGACTACTAAAAGATATTGGGGCGCAATGTATGGCCCAGTGTCAGAAAGCTGGGTCTGTGTCAGAGGTCATGGGTGTTCCAGCAGGACAATGGCCCCAAACATACCTCTAAAAGCACCCAGAAATGGTTGAAGACAAAGTACTGGAGAGTTCTGAAGTGGCCAGCAATGAGTCCAGATCTAAATCCGATTGAACACTTCTGGAGAGATCTCAAAATTTCTGTTGCGAGAAGGCACCCTTCAAATCTGAGAGACCTTGAGCAGTTTGCAAAAGTTGAGTGGTCAGAAATTCCACGTGAGAGGTGTAACAAGCTTGTTGATGGTTATAGTAAGCGCTTGATTTCAGTTATTTTTTCCAAAGGGCGTGCAACCAAATATTAAGTTGAGGGTGCCAATACAGTAATTTTGTCCAGTCCGGTTTTTGAGTTTTGTGTGAAATGATGTCAGATTTGGCTTTTTTCTCTGTGTGTGTGTGTATGTATGTATATATATATATATATATATATATATATATATATATATATATATTTATATAGTCACGCACGCGCAAATAGGGGACTGCGGACGGACCTTATTACGCTTGGGAAGACGTTCGCCGGCAGGGAGTGGCGGGTACTAACCTTTCTCCTTTTCTTTCTTGCAGAAAAAAAGACGCTCCGCCATAAGCCTCATTCTTCCCGCAGCACGTTACTTCCGCCCTTCCTCCGTCCATTGTTCCTGACGTCATCGATCCCATCCTCCCCCACGGTTCCTTCCCAGCATTCCTCCACTTCCGACTCCTCCTCCATAAAATGTCCGCCGACGCCGTGCATATGTGAAGTTTTGTTTTCATGTATTTTCACCAAGTGATTATTATTTTGCTGTGGATAATTTTACAGTATACGGGCCGGAAACCCCAAACCTTTATGCTGTGTGTTGATTCGTCTTTTACAATAAATTATATATATATATATATATATATATATATTGTGGGGCCGACCCGAACACAGACAGGCGGACATGTTGTTACTCACCACCACACGTTTATTATTTACAATATTTACACAATAAAGTCACACAGACTCAGTCCGTTTAGTGCACAAATTCCCCAACACACAGTCCTGGCCACAAAATGCCTTTCTTCGGGCCGCCTCCACACCTCTTCTGCCTCGTCCTGCTTCCACCCGACTACAGCCTTGAATGAAGGGTGACGGCCCCTTTTATATGCTCCCAGATGAGCTCCAGGTGGTTTCCGGCACTTCCGCCACGCTATTCTCCCAGCAGCTCACCGGGTGTCCTCCTTAATCTTCCCCCCAGCACTTTCTGGTGTGGCGGAAGTACTGAGGAAACAGCGGTGACCACAGGCCCCTGCAAGGTGGGGCTTCCATGCCCTCAACCCGTGGCCCCCAAAACAACCAGGATGGCAGCCCCCACGTGATCCAGGGTGAGCGCAGACCCACATCCAGTCCCTCACGGCATCCCAGCCGGGTCGTTGCCCATGGCATCCCTGACAGTGCCCCACAGCCAGCGAAGACCACTCGTGAAGAGCAACACGTCCTGCGAGGGCAGCACACCCCCAAAGCGGGTCCTACTCCAGGACAGCCGGGGTCCGGTCCTGTTCTCCACACAAGAACAGGGGCGGAGACACAGCCTGAGCACCAGCCCTTGGTGCCGTCCTGTGCCTCGCACAGGTTGCGCTCCCTCCTCTTGCCGGCACCTCGGGGCCCCCTCATTCAGCACCCCCTTCTCTGCGCCCTGTTGTTCGGAGTCACTCGCCCCCTTGCAGCCTCCTCCAGCCGTGGTGGCACCCGCACAACAGCAGAGAGATCTTGTGACAGACGGTCCGACACCTGAGGGCAGGTCCCGGATGAAGTGGGTCCTACTGCATGTCCGGGGTCCGTCCCTGTAATAAAGAGAAACATACGAGCAGAACCGCTGCCTGGGCACCCTTCCTGTGCCACACACTGGCAGCGTTCCCCCCTCCATTCGGCACCCCGGCACTTGCCTATTCGGCACCCTCTCCGCGGGTTCCATGTCCCTCCTGGTGGTGGAACCGCCGGCCCCGCCTGCAGTCTCTCCCCCAGCCTCAGGGATTCCCTCTGCCCCTACAGAGGGCGGCAGGCACCCGTCCCAACTTATCGGAGGAACCGCTACTCAGCCTCCCATTCCTCCTATCACTCTGGGACGCCCTGACGGTCTGAGTCTCCTTATTAGAAAGAAAGAGCCTCTTTCCCGTCTGCGTCCCTACAGAGCGGCGCATATATATGTATATATATGTGTATATATATATATATGTATGTATATATATATATATATATATGTGTGTGTGTGTATATATATATATATATATATATATATATATATATATATATATATACTGCTCACAAAAATTAAAGGAACACTTTTTTTATTGGGCCTGGCATGAAATCAATTAAACTTGTCTGATAATTTTCTGGTTGGTTAAGCAGCTGAGGTCATTGTTAATCACTTTCAGCTGTATTGGTGTTCATGGACTTAACGACAGGTGCACTAAAGTGGCAACAATTAGAAAACCCTCAAAACAGGACTGGTTTTACATGTGGAGGTCATTTCAATTTTCTCCCTCTTGATCTTTTTTGGCTGGTTTTCCACTCGTACTAGTTTTGGCTTGAGTAATTATCTCTACTGGCAGTATGAGGCGATTCCTTAACCCTACAGAAGTTGCACAGGTTGTCCAACTTCTCCAGGATGGCACATCCACACGTGCTGCAGCAAGAAGGTTTAATGTGTCTCCCAGCACAATATCCAGAACATGGAGGAGATTTCAGGAGACTGGCTGTTATTCTCGGAGAGCTGGACAGGGCCATAGAAGGTCCTCAACCCATCAGCATGACCGATACCTGCTCCTTTGTGCAAGGCGGAACAGGCTGAGCACTGCTCGTGCCCTACAGAATGACCTCCAGAGGGCCACTGGTGTGAATGTCTCTACCCAAACAATCAGGAACAGACTTCATGAAAATGGCCTGAGGGCCCGACG
>NC_053160.1:110101649-110184952 GCF_016835505.1 Polypterus senegalus | reverse complement strand
GGGTTGTGTGCACTTATTTGTAAATAATAATAGTTGTAAATAAACATGTGGTGGTGCTTTTAAACATGTCTACCTGTCTGTGTCCGGGGCTCATTCCACAATATATATTGGTAGGCCTATATAAATCTATTGTAAGTGTAAGAATATTACTATGTAGTATTATGTATATACTGTATCACAGATTCTTGCAGTTTCTATACGTGGTGTGCAAAAACAGATAACCATACTTGTTCTACTTAGGGATATCAAAAGAATCGATATTTCAGTACCAACTTGATACCACAATTCTGAAAATGCAGTACTAGTAGCTTTTTTAACATCTAAGGTGGCTCTGATTGAAAGCCGTTACAGCACTCGTGCATGACTTCAAGTAGACAAATTCCTTCTGAAGGCACAGTAATACATGAGAAAAGTGTAAGTAAAAGTACATTTTAAAATGTCTTACTGGCCTATAGTTTCTTCGATCTGCTTGGTGACCTTTCATGTAACAGGATAATATGTTACATTTTCTAGTCCTTCTGAATTTCCCCATGGTGCAGTGACTTACTAAAAATATGCGTCAAGGGTTTATATATGTACTCACTAACCTCCTTAACAACTAAAGGGTAAATATCTGGTCCTGGAGATTATCTGGTTCTGGGGCTCAGTGGTGGCTCTGAGGCTAGGGATTTGTACTGGTGATCAGAAGGTTGCCAGTTCAAGTCCTGTAAATGCCAAAAGTGACTCTACTTCATTGGACCCTTGAGCAAGGCCCTTAACCTGCAATTGCTCCATCCTGGGTATGACATTAATCTGCATCCAGCCGTGCATGTAGGCCCTCCAACTGCTAAGAATTATAATCTGCTTTTACTGATAAAATACTGACAGAAACTCTTTGGGTTGTCTTTTACCTTATCTGTCACATTCCTCTCTAACTGTCTTTAGCCTCTCTAATATCCTTCATAATAGTGGCCGTCATGTTTTCATACACCCTACAATTCATACTGGATTAGTCTTATATGCAGCTTTTTTTATTTTGCTTTGAAGCTTCTTTTTTAACTCTTTATTAACAAAATGCAGAATTTTATAAAATTTCCTACTCATTCCAAATTTAGGTATGTACCCTAATTACACCTTTTCCACCGTATCTGCACTTAAAAGCTTATTCCAGTCTATCCTACTTAAATGTTGCCACATCGGCTCTAAATTTGCTTTACCAAAGTTAAACTTAAAAGTTTAAGTTTTTGCATCTGCATTCTTCCAAAACACTGATAACTATATTATGGTCGCTTGACTCTAGTGGTTCAATCACATCTACACCCTCAATTATATCCTGATTCTATCCTGATTATTACAAAAAACGAAATCCCCTCGCATTGTTATAATACAGTCACTGACTTCTTCCAAAAACTCCTGCTCTTGTACTCCGCTATTTGCAAGGTTATCCCTGTGAATATTTGGATAGTTATTTAATTCAATTAATGCGCCCATTTACCCTCATTCTGTGACAGGATTTAATAGTATTGTTCTTTCATGTGAGCAGTTTCTTTCATTCTTTGTCAGTAAAATTGATACAATCCGCTGTGGTATTGTTCCAACTGGCTATGAACTTCATACTGATAATCATGGCATTGTCTTGGAATCTTTTGATCTTGTCTCACTTTCACAGTTAAAAAGTACCATTGACACCCTTAAACCTACTCTCAGTCCTCTTGATATAGTACCACCATGCCTCTTAGTGGAAGCCTTTAACGTTTTGGGTCCACCTGTACTAGCCATTATCAATGGTTCTATTACTGTAGTGAGGGTTTTGTGCCCTCATTTTTTAAACATGCTGTGGTGTGTCCCTGTCTAAAAATGGCAGAATTAGATCCTGGAGTTTTAGTCAATTTTCGCCCGATTTCCCAATTGCCATTTCTGGCTAAAATATCAGAAAGAATTATTTATAATCAATTGGTTGATCACCTTAACTCCAATAATTTATTTGAGATCTACCAATCTGGCCTTAGGCATTATCATGGTGTTGAGATGGTCCTCCTTAAAGTATTCAATGACATCTCTATTATTACTGACTCAGGAGGCGCTGCAGTCCTTGTCCTCCTTGACCTGCCCGCTGTCTTTGACATTATTGACCATGAGATATTGTTGTTGCGGCTTGAACATCTTGTTGGGCTTAAAGGGGCCGCTCTTAACTGGTTCAGGTCATATTTAATTGGTAGACAGTTTTCAGTGACTTTAAATTTCTCTTTTTCGTCTATTGCTTCTCTTAAATGTGGTGTTCCTCAGGTATCCATTTTGGGTCCTATTTTATTCTCTATACTGTATACCTTCACCCTGTTGGAGCTATTTTTAGGAAATGTTAACATTTCTTTTCACTGCTATGCTGATGATACACAGGTTTATATTCCTGTCTGCAACTCTGCAATGAATCAACTGCATAACTGTCTTTTTGAACTAAGATCCTGGATGGCTAATAATTTTCTTGATCTGAATCAAAATAAAATGGAGGTGCTTATAGTGGGTCCATCAGCTAATTGGTCTTGGACTTCTCGGCTCTTTCTCTGTCTTTTGCAAACCTCAAGTCCACAATCTTGGTGTTATCTTTGACAGTAACCTCTCTTTTGAGAAACAGGTTAATTCTGTAGTCAAGAGTTGCTTTTTCCAGCTTCGTCTATTAAGTAAGATCAAGCCTTTTTTATCTTCTAGGGATCTTGACAAAGCTACTCATGCTTTTATCTTTTCTTGCCTTGATTACTGCAACTCACTGTATTCTGGGATTAGCAAATCTCTGATACACAAGTTACAGTTGGTCCAGAATGCTGTCGTTCGCTTTCTGGTTGGGGCAAGAAAGTCTGATTCTGTTTCATCAATATTAGCTTCTTTACACTGGCTGCCTGTCAGTTTTTGAATTGATTTTAAAATCTTATTGCTAGTTTTTAAATCTTTACATGGGCGTGCACCTGCCTATTTATCTGAATTGTGTTTTTTACACCAGCCATCTAGAGTGCTTAGATCTTCTGATCAGTTGCCACTTGTCCCTCATACTAAGTATAAAACTAAGGGGGACAGGGGTTTTGTAGCTGCGGCTCCTCGCCTGTGGAACTCTTTACCTCATTATATAAAGGAGTCATCTACAATTGAACTATTCAAAACAAGATTAAAGACTCATTTCTATTCACTTGCTTTCTGTGACCTTCAGTAATACTGATGTTTTCCTCATTGTGAAAAAGGAATGCCAATTGTAAATCCAAGATGTCCTACACTACCCTACAGAAGTCAACCTCTGAAAAGGATTTTGGTGTTTATGTTGATGCAACATTTTTATCATCTAAACAGTGAGCAGTAGTGATTAAAAAGGTGAATAAAATGTTAGGTTATATCATTAAAACTATTGATTATAAATATAGGGACATTATGCTCTGACTATATAAAATGCACTAGTGAGGCTGCATTCGGAGTATTGTTTGCAATTCTGGTCATCACACTACATAAAAGGCAAAACAACACTATAAGCTGTGCAGAAGTGAGTAACCAAGTGTATCTCAGGACTTAAGGACGTGTACTCTTGTGGACGAAATCTCAGACCTGACAGCAGGTGCGGTTATAAAGCAGCTTTATTTTCAGAGTCACGGTGAGAAGAGTTTCAGAAAAGCAGACAATCCAATATACATAACAGCGTCAGGGCTCTTCTGAACCCTGTCTGTTGGGAGGGGTCCAGTTTTATACCCCTAGAATGTGTAATTTAATATCATTATAAAATGTAACAGTCAACACATTTATTATACACAAACCTTTAGCCCCTTCAACGCCCCTTGTGCAACTTGATTTCTTGGCTCCTTTTGTTATGGCGTTCAGATGTAAGCTAAGGGAAAACGTGATAAGGCAGACTCATGTGTGGAATGCTCAGACCTTGAGTCCTTTGCACAAACATTTTTCTGTTTGCTAAAACAAAGCATGCTGTTACTTGGTTTCGTAAAGCTTACTTCTCAGACATGAATTAGTACAAGGGAACGAAGAGAACATTCGTCTTCCACACTCTGACACACACAGAGAATTAAACCTGTATAGTTTCAAGTAGAGAAAACTGTGTTTGGACCTAATCCATGTTTTGAAGTAGGCGCAGCAGAATTATTTCAATTTAACAGTGAATCACATACTTGAGCACACCAGTAAAAATATAGGGGAAATGCATATAGGACTAAAGCCAGAAAGCACCTCTTATGCAAAGAGGTGTAGTATGCTGGAATAGACTACTGAGCCATGTAGTTGAAGCAGAAACCTTGACGACTTTTAAGAAGTATCTGGAGGAGACAGTTTAGCTATTAATTAAATAAATGAGCTACATGGACTGAATGTTTTCCTCTCCTTTGTCAAATTTCTTAAGTTCTTATGTAAAACTAACAGAGGCACACTCTGGCAATACTATTTTAAAAAGCAGCTTTAAAGATTTTATTTAAATGAAAATATCCTGAACCATCTTGGAATTTACTTATTCAACAGCACAGATACAATATTTGTATTTTATTTTAGTTATGACTTTAAGTAGTATTTTTGATTTATGGGAGTGAATATGTCAAAGAATAAATTTAGAATGTGCACATGGTAAGATAAATCAGGTAGTATATTTCTTTATATATCCCTATGCTGAAATTCTTCTAAGATTATAATCCCTCCTCCCCCTTACTGTTAAACTAAGGGAATCCCCATGCCTATCACACATTAAACTTTAAGCCCTGCATTATATTTTCGTATTTATGAATGCCAATACTCATTTATTTAAATGATAGTTGGGTACCTGTTAATAATGAAAATATCAGTATGTGAAAGCTGCTGTTACTGTAAATATATATAGTACTAGGGTGTTGTACCGTGTTAACCATTATGAATGTAGAGAAAAGCCAAGCAAAATGACACCTTTTATTGGCTAACTAAAAAGATTACAATATGCATGTTTTCAAGGCAACTGAGGCCCCTTCTTCAGGCAAGATGTAATACAGAAACTGGAGTTCCCTGTGTTTATATACACAAGTAGTATATGCCAGGCGGCTTCTGTCAAACTGTCAATCAAATTTGATTGATGACCTTCAGCCCCACCCTTTTCATCGGATTTGTGGATTAAAATGATGTCCCCGCCCCCTGGCGGTGGGTTGGTGAATAACAACATGTCCCCCGCCCCTGACTCCACCTTAATTCCACCCCCTCCACCTGATTGGCTAAGCAAAGTATCAAGAGCATTTTGATGGATGTCGGTCCCGCTCAGACTCCCACCCCATCACCCCATCCCCCCATCCACCTGCTTGGCCATCTGTTGGTTGGCCCCCCTCACTTCCTGGCCGATTCTCCCTAGGACATGCCCAGACATGTTCCAGCTAGCCCGATTGACGTGTCCGGGCATGAAGGGCCTGCCTCTGCCTTGACCCCCGGTCAGGCAGCACCTGTTGGCTGGCCCCCCACTTGAAAAGAACATGATCAAATAAGTCCCCTCCCTTCTGAAAGCCCTTCTGAAAGTGGTGTATAAAAAAGTGGATCATCTTCTTCAGCTCTAAAGACTGTGAAGAAATGGAATCTATTACCAATACCTCAGTGAAGCATTGGATCCGCAGGGTCTATTTGAAGGATTGTTTGAACAGGATTAAAAGACATTTGTTGCCCGAGTTTCTTGAAGCTGAAGTGGTGGATGAGGATCGGACTAAGTTGTGCGAAACAAGGGTAGAATCAGGCGACGACGATAAGGAAAACTGCCCGCCGCCTTTAGTATTCAAGGCCTGAATTCCACAAGCTGAAGCAGCGGCCGAGTAACGGACTAAGTGATCAGAAACATAGCTTGAATTGATCGATGACGAAATGAAAACCCCACCTTTATTCTACGCTGCGCCTCTCCCTTTTACCATAAATACTCAGCCTGTTAGTCACCGGATCCAGATGGAGGACCAGGCCATTTCAGAACTCATTGAAGCTTTTAAAGCTCTCCGCATATCGGCAGCTACAGACTCTGAAATGATGTAGGTCGGTGTAACAACCTCAGGGTTCCTGCCTGAGGCTCCAAAGCCTGAGGCTTTAAAGCCTGAATCTTACCAACTCTATAAAACGGGCAGGGAGGTCGATTGCATTCAGGACCACCGAGAAACTGACCCACGATATTTTAGTATACGACCTGATTACAGTCTCTGGTCTAGAGACGTTGAGACAGACAGTGGATTTCAGTCTCCAGGGTTGGTGAGGTCTTCCCCCGTCTCCGCTAATGGTGATCAGACGGATACCTCTCACCTAGCTTCAAGACAGCCGCAGGTGAACAGGCAAGTTCCGCAGGAACCTATGTCGATCGGACTTTCTGAGACAGATATGGATTGCCCTGATGGTGTGCTGCCTGAAACCTGGAAAAAGGTCCAGCAGCTTGTTAAAGGACTGATGACGTCTCTGCTGGACATTATTGTCTACTATGACCAGAAAAAAGAATGTCAAGGCTGTGATATAGATCATCCCAGCCAGACAAGACATACCTGCCTCTTTGAACCTGAAATCACCTATCGTCAAGGTTGCTTCAGAAGATTCTGAAGATTTTCTGCAAATATTGGCTGAAATGACTGGTGGTGAAAGTTCTGGGGTATTATAATATTCTACTGCTGATTCGCAAAATATATATAGTGATTGAAAAGACTGTGGATGAATTTGAAAATACCAGCTCTATTTATGATACTGTAATGCAGTCATTTTATGAAATGGATGAATACTCCTACTCTGTAACCTGCCGTGTGGCAAATGAGTTTTGTAAGTGCAATCCTAATCATGAGGGTCATATGAACCTGTGGACTGAATATGACCTAGAATTTGATGATCTGATAGAACTTGTGGGCAATTCTGAACCTGAAACCACAACAGTTTGAACAAATCAGCCTCCTAAATAAATGTTTTCTAAGTTGTTAAGTGATGTTAGTGTCTGTTTTATCACTGGCGATGGAACAGGTCTTGGAAAAAAACATATTATAACTCTGAGAACGCGGGGTCCTTGGTGGGGTAAAGAATTCTTAAAAAGAGCTCTTGTGCAAGCGGGTCACAATATTAGGGACCAAGAGGTGTCCGAGTGGTTATCGGGGCACACCTACACGATACATACACTGGCCAGAATCCATTTTAAAAGGAATAAGGTGTATGTTTCCAATATAGATGGGCAATGGCAGATTGATCTGGCGGATATGGCAGATTGATCTGGCGGATATGACAAACCTGGCTGAGTATAACCAAGGTTGCAAGTATCTACTCACTTGTATAGATATTATTTCTAAATATGCCTGGGTCAGGGTTCTGGAAAAAAAAAACGGGTAAAGAAGTAACAAGGGCTTTTTGAGAAATTTTGGAGGAAGGTAGAGTTCCCGTCAAACTTCAGACTGATAGCGGTAAAATGTTTCTCAATCGGGAATTTCAAAGCCTGCTCAATGAACACGGGATAAAACATTTTACCACCACTAGTGAATTAAAGGCTTTGGTGGTGGAGAGATTCAACCGAACTCTGAACACCAAAATGTGGTGTTATTTCAGCTCCCGAAATACCCGGTCCTATCTGCAGGGGCTACAGGACTTGGTGAAATCTTATAATCTGAGTTATCACCGAGGCATAAAACTGGTCCCTGCCGAGGTGAATAGTTCCAATTCTTGGAAAGTCTTTAAAACCTTATACAGCCTAACTAAACCCAAATGATCCCTAAAATATAAATTCAAAGTCGGTGATATGGTGAAAGTGTCGAAATCCCAGAATCCTTTTACCAAGGACTATAAACAAACATTTTCAGATGAGGTATTTACCGTTTCTGAACTAGTTCAGAGGGACCCGCCTGTCTATAAACTCAAAGATTATGACGGCCAAGACATTATAGGTTCCTTTTACGACGCAGAGTTACAAAAGATTCGAGGTACGGACATCTTCAGGATTGAAAAGATTTTGGCCAAAAAAAATATCAATAGAAAAAAGCATATTTTGGTGAAATGGCTCAGATGGCCCGAAAAGTTTAACAGTTAGATCCCTGAAAGCTACGCACAAGACGTTAAATACTGAGAATTAAAAATAGTATTTCATTAACTGTGTGTTCACAATGGAGAGAAAAAGCTTTTACATTGTTCTACCCAGCAATTCTTACCAGGATGTTTTCCCTAATAATACCATCACCGATTTTACCATCAAATTGGCCGCCCCAATCGAACTACAGGATCCCTGGGAAGTTTGGTTGGCTGAAATTCATTATTTGCACCCCTGGAATACCCTAGACAAACCAGATAATGACTTTATTGTGGTGTCCCCGGAAATAGCTAAATTTTATACTATTCCTGCAGGATATTACTCTAGCTTTGAGAAAGTGACAGCCAAGTTGAATGAAGTTGTGATGAAAAAAACGAAATCCATCGAGGTTGGTTCAACAGTCACTACGATATCGGAAAACACCATGAGATTCCGTTACAGTGCTCTGGAGCGAAGATTCTATATCGTAAACACTGCAAAGGATGAAACTCTGCATGTCAAGGGACAGTTGGGGAGGATTCTAGGAGTTCATTCTGACATAACCACGGGCATGGTGAATGAAGCTCCTTACCCCGCGGATATCAGAGCGGGGTTTATACCTTGTACATCTACAGTGACATTGTGTTTCACCAAAGAGTCGGAGACAGCTATGTTCCTTTCTTGAGATGCGATGAATAAGATTACCACAATCACCTATGACAAGCCACACTATGCTCCGGTCAGCAAGAATCAGTTTGATACTTTGACCATTGAAATAAAGACAGATCAGAACAAAGCAGTTCCATTTCAGTTTGGCAAGGTCATAGTCAAGTTACATTTCAGAACCTCTAAGAGGTGTATACACGACTAATACAGTGATGAGATCTTACCTGGACCCTAGCCCTTATGTGCATTATTATGAATCCTAAGCGGGCAACGGCCTCTTTGGGTTCTCTGGGACCCTGGTGAAGTATGGGTCTGGGATCGGTAGAATATTTTGCGGACTGTTTAGAAAAGCATTGCCTCTCTTGAAAAGAGGCTTCGAAATTGTCAAACCACACATTAAATCAGCTGCTAAGAATATTGTCAAAGACTGTAAAGTGACTGGGGCCGTGTCCGGAGCGATGACTTGAGGAAGTGAAGAAAATCAAGCGGGGTCGAGTCTAATGGTGATTTGGAAAACTAAGCGTAAGAGACCTCCTGGGTCACAAGCAGTCCCAATCATCCAAAAGACGTGCCGTCCAGCTTTTACATCATTTTCTTCTCTCCGCCACAAGGATAAGTCCCTTGGCCACAGAAAAAAGAAATCGAAAAACATTTTTTACCTCAAGATGTCTTTCGTTCATCGAATGTCTCAAGAGTGTGTGAAATCCGAACTGGACTTGTTTACGGCACCCTTTTCTACAATTGATCACCTACTAAACCCAGGTAGCTCAAAGGAATGCCTCCTAAGTGCTTCCAGTGAAACCTGTGAGGCTGTCGCTGTATTTTTTAATCAAAAAATTAATGATATTAGAAATAACATAGTATATCCCTCCAACACTAAGGATCCTCCTAAACCCCAGCATCCTGTTATAAACAAATTAAACTCTTTCACTAGGATAGATTTACCTGATTTAAAGAAAATAATCTCTCAATTAAAACCCTCCACCTGTGTCCTTGATCCAATACCAACAAGGTTATTCAAAGAAGTATCAGTCAGGCTAATTGATAATGTTCTGGACATAGTAAATTCGTCACTAGATACTGGGGTCTTCCCAGACTGTCTTAAGACTGCTGTAGTTAAACCCCTACTTAAGAAACATAATCTTGACCCCTCAGCTCTTGAAAATTTTAGACCCATCTCTAACCTGCCTTTCTTAAGTAAAGTTCTGGAGAAGGCAGCCATTATGCAGTTAAATGACCACCTAAATAAACATGCTATTCTTGATAAATTTCAGTCGGGTTTTAGAACAAATCACAGCACAGAAACTGCACTCGTTAAAGTAGTAAATGACTTGCGGGTAAATGCAGACAGAGGCCATTTATCTGTTCTCATCCTCTTAGATCTGAGTGCTGCATTTGACACCATTGATCACAACATTCTTAGAAATCGCCTTAGTCAATGGGTGGGCCTCTCTGGCACAGTCTTAAATTGGTTTGAATCCTACCTGACAGGGAGAAAATTTTTTGTTAGTTGTGGGAATTACAACTCGAAGACACATGATATCCGATATGGTGTTCCACAAGGCTCTATCCTGGGTCCGCTGTTATTCTCAATCTACATGCTTCCGTTAGGTCAGATTATCTCAGGGCACAACGTGAGCTACCACAGCTATGCTGATGACACACAGTTGTACTGTATTTATCAATAGCACCTGATGACCCAGATTCTCTTGATTCACTAACACAATGTCTGACTTGTATCTCAGAATGGATGAATAGTAATTTTCTCAAGTTAAATAAAGAGAAAACTGAAATCTTAGTGATCAGCAATAATGGATACAATGAGGCTATTAGAAATAAACTGGATACATTAGGATTAAAAGTCAAGACGGAGGTAAAAAGCTTAGGGGTGATTGTTGACTGTAATCTGAATTTTAAATCACATATTAATCAGATCATTAGGACAGCATTTTTCACTTAAGAAACATAAGTAAAGTTAGACCTCTTATATCACTGAAAGATGCTGAGAAATTAGTTCACGCGTTTGTTTTCAGTCGACTAGATTACTGTAATGCACTCCTCTCAGGACTACCCAAAAAAGACATAAATCGTTTGCAACTAGTGCAGAATGCAGCTGCTAGAATCCTAACTAGGAAAAGAAAATCCGAACACATTTCTCCAGTTTTAATGTCACTACACTGGTTACCTGTGTCATTCAGAATTGACTTTAAAATTCTGCTTATGGTTTATAAAGCCTTAAATAATCTCGCCCCATCTTATATATCGGAATGTCTGACACCTTATATTCCAAATCGTAACCTCAGATCCTCAAATGAGTGTCTCCTTAGAATTCCAAGAACAAAACTTAAAAGAAGTGGTGAGGCGGCCTTCTGCTGCTATGCACCTAAAATCTGGAATAGCCTGCCAATAGGAATTCGCCAGGCTAATACAGTAGAGCACTTTAAAACACTGCTGAAAACACATTACTTTAACATGGCCTTTTTATAACTTCATTTTAATCTTAATTTAACTTAATCCTGATACTCTATATGTTCAATTTCCTCAAAATAACTATTCATGTTGGCTCTAAAATCGATACTGACCCCTACTCTCTTTTCTGTTTCTTTTTCCAGTTTCTTTGTGGTGGTGGCCTGTGCCACCTCCACCTACTCAAAGCTTCATGATGCTCCAACAATGATGGACTGATTAAAAGGCAGAAGTCTACGTGACCATCATCATCATCATCAAGCCCTTCCGTGAGAGCCCTAAATCCAAAGAGGACTGTTTCATTTATGTTAGGTTGAATGTAGGGCGGTCTCATGGTCTGGAATCCCTACAGATTTTATTTTTTCTCCAGCCGTCTGGAGTTTTTTTGTTTTTTCTGTCCCCCCTGGCCATTGAACCTTACTCTTATTTGATGTTAATTAATGTTGATTTATTTTGTTTTATAATTGTATCTTTCATCTTTCTATTCTTTAATATGTAAAGCACTTTGAGCTACTGTTTTTATGAAAATGTGCTATATAAATAAATGTTGTTGTTGTTGTTATACTCTAGCATAGAAAAAAGCATCTACGTCGATGAACCTCCTCTCTCAGCTCTATCTGAAGTCGCCCCACTGGAGTTTCTGATTTCTGGTGATGGGGAAGACTACTTGGACCTGAATAACACGCATCTACATGTCTAATGCAAAATCGTCAATGCCGACGGAACTAATCCGGCACCCGTGGCCAAGGTAGCCTTTGTTAATTATCCGATAGTCAGTTTATTTTCACAAGTGGATGTAACCCTGGAAGATCGCTTAATATCACAGAGTTCCAGCCTTTACCCATACAGGGCCCTTTTTGAGGAATTGTTAAATTACAGCAATGAAACTCTCAAGTCCAAATCTGCAGCGGGTCTTTTTTACAAGGACACGGCCAACGAGCATGAAAACACAGCCTTGGACAGGCCAAATGAGGGATTCAAAAAGAGAAATGGTTATACAGCCCAGGGTAAAACAGTAGAACTCCTCAGACCTATTCATTACGACCTATTTTTTCAAGAAAAATTAATTCTAAACGGAGTGGACGTCAGAATAAAAATGGTGCGGAGGAAAAATCAATTCTGTCTGATGTCTGGAGATGCCGAGCATTACAAAGTAAACATTTTATCCACCGTTCTTTTTGTCAAGAAAGTTAAAGTTTCAGCAGTGGTGAAAATAGGGCACGCCCACACTCTCATAACCGCCAATGCCAAGTACACTGTGAAAAAAGTGACTATGAAAGTTCTCAGTATGCCGGCTGGGATACGAGTGAGCAATCAGGAGAACCTGTTCTTGGGACAACTACCCAAGTACATGGTCCTAAGCATGGTGGATAATGAGGCCTTTTCGGTGGATTACGCCAAAAACCCCTTCAATATCAAGCATAACAATGTGGAGTTCCTGGCCTTGTATTTGGATTCCTGCCAAACCATTTCAACCCAATTTTGCTAATGACAACACTGTTCGAGAATATTACAACCTCATGTTGGCCTCCGGAAAGCATTTGAAAGACCTGCCTCTAGCCATCAGCCATTCTGAATTCTCCCGGGGCTACACCCTGTTTGCCTTTGATTTGACTCCAGATCAAGAATGCAGAGGCCATTTCTCATTGATGAAAACCGGGAACATGAGATTTGAAATCCGCTTTTGGCAGCCTCTACCCCATTCTGTGAATCTAATAGTGTACGCTGTCTTTGACAACATTATTAAAATAAACCAGAGAAGAAATATACTTTATGATTACTAAAAAGAATGAACACCCTGCAGATCAACGAACTCATGTCCTGTAATCTGTACACAAAAAATCTGTTTTAAGGAGTGTTGGCGTGCGACGAACTGCCTGAAAAAATATTTACAGATCTCCCGGCCATGATCATCATCAATACTCACCGTCAAAATCAACCCAGAGAACACTGGCTGGTGATACACCTCACAGAAGACGGAACTGGAGAATTTTTCTATTCCTATGGCGCTCCACCAGACTTTAGCTATTTTCCTGAGGAAATATACAGCTTTTTAAACAGAACTGTAAAGAAATTATTCACCATACCCGGCAGCTTCAAAGTTGGTTTTCCACCGTCTGCGAACAACATTGTATTTTTTTCCTGCATCACAGAGGGAAAGGACGTCCTTATAAAGAGGTCATGAACCTGTATTTTAATGAAGTCACCAAGAACGATTATATGGTTAAAAAATATGTCAGCACCTTGTCTAAGAACACTTCTAGAGGTTTTCATGATCATCCCTGTATGCAAAGTTCTATGACCTGTAATTATCTTAATAAAGAATAGGTAGACTGTGTAATCAAATATAATATTTTATTAAACAAAAATATAATTACATTTCAATAAGGAATCCATTCATTCTTTTTGTGAGATCTGGTTTTCTTGCCAACAGGTGTATCGGAAGCACAGACAGCAGCAGCAGCCGAGGCAGCAGAGGCAGCGACCCCGTCTGGGGAAGAAGGTTTGAAACTCTCTAGAAGTTCTCTCATGTCGGCATTTGGCATGGCGGAGGCCAGAATGTTCAAACCGGCCAGGGCCTTAACAAATTCTTTCCACCCCTTAGGTCTCCGATAAGGCGGCATGTTGTGACGGATGGTCAAGTTCCGCATTAGATCGACTATATTCATCCCGGGTAACGGTTCTCCATGAAACACAAACTCTCCCAAGCCATTCCAGTTGGTTGTATTAGGGTTATGCACCATTTTCTGTAAAACAATTTCGGTATATTTCTTTGATTTATCCGGCACACTTTTCAAAATCTCGTCATACACCCGTTCTTCTGGGGTACTAGGAGCCTCTTTGAGCGCACCCTGTGGCTCCTCCTTGCTCACAGCAGACAGCAATAATGTCAGAGACCCGGTTTCTTTAACTGCCTTTTTTTCACAAAGGTAAGGTAACTTTGCAAGACGGTCCTATAATGTTTTACTTTTGCACTGGTGCTCAAGTCACTGCATTCGAGTATGAATTTCATTTGTGTATCCAGTTCACTTTCTGTAGCGCTTAAAAGGTCGTTGGAAGCAGGGGCTTTCTTTTGCCATTGAGGCCTTTGTTGTTGAGAGACCAGGTACATCTTGCGCGTGTATTCCATATTTATACTCTCGAACCTTTCTGATTTAAAAGGGCTTTTTTTTTTTTAACGGTAAGTTTTTTATCGCTGAGTTTTTTAACGGCACAACAATGCTTCTTCAGCAGCTTGAACTGTCTGGACATCAGGGGTACATGGCCTTTTAAAGTATTGAGAGCTATTTCGGCCAGAGGGTAAATTAAGTCATCCGGAGCCTCGCTCAGCACCACTTTTCTTCGGCGACAGGAGACCTATGCAGGGTCTTGAGCAGAGGTATATTTCTTTTTATTCTGCACTACATGCCAGCTCTTCCTGAAATACTTGGAAAATAATATGTCTTTATCTTTTCATGATGTACACCGCAGGCCAGTCAGGAGGAAAAAATCCGGTACGTAAACTAAATTCATCAGGCGTATGGGGTTTCAGATCCACCAACAGATAACCGTAAGGGGCCCGCGTAGCATCCTCAAAGGCCTCCAAGAAAAATGTAACCCTCCCAGGGTACATTTGATTAGCTAAATTGGTGATTTGCAGCTTATCTCGAGGGTTTTTAAAGAGGGTGATATAATTGGCATTCAGATTTATCGTTATACTTTTCTTGCCTTGAAAAAATAAATTTTGGACCAAGTAAATGATGGACAAATTCCTGTGATGAGTATATTTTGTGAAGGCCCTCTCTATCTCTTCACTATGGCTCGCCTGTTCTATCAAATCGTCGAGGATCACTAAGTTAACTCAGTCAGGCAGCAGTAGTTCACCGTTGCTTAAGGATGCAGGTAATCCCTCCAAAAATCAGATTTTTAGAAATTGGACTAATAGTTCATTGTACAGAGGCTGCCAACAGCTACAATGGTGTGAAAAACTATTTGCCCCTTCCTGATTGCTTATTCTTTTGCATGTTTGTCACACAAAATGTTTCTGATCATCAAACACATTTAACCATTAGTCAAATATAACACAAGTAAACACAAAATGCAGTTTTAAATGATGGTTTTATTATTTAGGGAGAAAAAAATCCAAACCTACATGGCCCTGTGTGAAAAAGTAATTGCCCCCTGAACCTAATAACTGGTTGGGCCACCCTTAGCAGCAATAACTGCAATCAAGCATTTGCAATAACTTGCAATGAGTCTTTTACAGCGCTCTGGAGGAATTTTGGCCCACTCATCTTTGCAGAATTGTTGTAATTCAGCTTTATTTGAGGGTTTTCTAGCATGAACCGCATTTTTAAGGTCATGCCATAGCATCACAATTGGATTCAGGTCAGGACTTTGACTAGGCCACTCCAAAGTCTTCATTTTGTTTTTCTTCAGCTATTCAGAGGTGGATTTGCTGGTGTGGTTTGGGTCATTGTCCTGTTGCAGCACCCAAGATCGCTTCAGCTTGAGTTGACGAACAGATGGCCGGACATTCTCCTTCAGGATTTTTTGGTAGACAGTAGAATTCATGGTTACATCTATCACAGCAAGCCTTCCAGGTCCTGAAGCAGCAAAACAACCCCAGACCATCACACTACCACCACCATATTTTACTGTTGGTATGATGTTCTTTTTCTGAAATGCTGTGTTCCTTTTACGCCAGATGTAATGGGACATTTGCCTTCCAAAATGTTCAACTTTTGTCTCATCAGTCCACAAGGTATTTTCCCAAAAGTCTTGGCAATCATTGAGATGTTTCTTAGCAAAATTGAGACGAGCCCTAATGTTCTTTTTGCTTAACAGTGGTTTGCGTCTTGGAAATCTGACAAGCAGGCTGTTTTTGCACAGTCTCTTTCTTATGGTGGAGTCGTGAACACTGACCTTAATTTAGGCAAGTGAGGCCTGCAGTTCTTTAGATGTTGTCCTGGGGTCTTTTGTGACCTCTCGGATGAGTCGTCTCTGCGCTCTTGGGGTAATTTGGGTCGGCTGGCCACTCCTGGGAAGGTTCACCACTGTTCCATGTTTTTGCCATTTGTGGATAATGGCTCTCACTGTGGTTCGCTGGAGTCCCAAAGCTTTAGAAATGGCTTTATAACCTTTACCAGACTGATAGATCTCAATTACTTCTGTTCTCGTTTGTTCCTGAATTTCTTTGGATCTTGGCATGATGTCTAGCTTTTGAGGTGCTTTTGGTCTACTTCTCTGTGTCAGGCAGCTCCTATTTAAGTGATTTCTTGATTGAAACAGGTGTGGCAGTAATCAGGCCTGGGGTGGCTACGGAAATTGAACTCAGGTGTGATACACCACAGTTAGGTTATTTTTTAACAAGGGGACAATTACTTTTTCACACAGGGCCATGTAGGTTTGGATTTTTTTTCTCCCTAAATAATAAAAACCATCATTTAAAAACTGCATTTTGTGTTTACTTGTGTTATATTTGACTAATGGTTAAATGTGTTTGATGATCAGAAACATTTTGTGTGACAAACATGCAAAAGAAGAAGAAATCAGGAAGGGGGCAAATAGTTTTTCACACCACTGTATAAAACCAGACTACATTGTCAAGGCGATGAGAGAGCACATGGTCTGTGTGCTCCAAAAGCTTTTTCACATAATGCAATTTGCCTGAACAGGAGGGTCCCGAGTCTATTTTTGAGAATGGATGCTGAAGTCTAGCATCAAAACCCTGTTTAGTATCCATAGGGGAGAGTTGTAAAATCAGGCAATAGAACCCTTTTGTTGTACACCACTCTGAATCTTTTTCTGAGTGGATGATTTTGCAAAGTCAGAGTCTTTTTGTTCCTATGAATCTGTGTGCCATGAACTGTTATTTCTTTCGTGAGATCGTATTCTACAAAACTATGCACTAGATCCATTAACGAGTATAGGTTTACCGCTTGAACTGTTTCGTGATTGAGAGTAATGCCCTTTACCTTCATGCAGACTTTGCCTTTGAACGTTTGGTACACGTAAGTTTCTGGACCCCCAGAAACAAATTCTATGACATCGTCAGGATCTAGTTCGCTGGTGAGTTCGCCTAAATAGTCACCGAGCGGCAGCGTGTACTGCCTGGGCGATGCTGTGAAAATAATGGAATCTATATCATGGTACAGAATCCTCGACCCTAAACGATCCAGCAAATCGTACAATTCTAGGCGGGCATAGGCCATTGTGAAAGTGGCCATCACCACATTGACTGGGCCGGGTAGAACGTATCTGTCATCTGCATACCTCTACTGCACTTGAGCGATTATGTCGCTGACAAAACCAAAATAGGAGACCCGATATATGTCTCAGAACAGGTAATAGAAGAAATCTAGAGTGTGTTTAACAAACGTCGTGGTAAGTTAATTAGGCTTCTGACCGAATTTTTCCCAAAGAGAATTCTGAAATAACTTGGAAATTTGTCTGTTAGCGGGGTTGGAGGCTATGTTTTCACGCTCCAATAATACACCTTCTTTTACAAAATAGTCATCAACATAGCGCTTGCGGGATGCTTCGTCCTGGGCCAATGATGGCCAACCAGAGGCCTCTTGTTTGCCTTTCAGATGAGTTTTTATGTAATCAGAAAATAAATTTGTGGTACTCTGTTCGTCGTGCCATATATCATCAATTTTTAAAACTCTGTACCCTTTATCTAAGCTCTTTAGTATTTTGACACTGCACCAGTTTCCTGTTAAAGACCTTTCCTGATTGTTGTGATGGCCGGTGGATGTCTGGGTTTCTGCACACATACGACACAGAGTGAACATTAATTTACCACAAATTCTTAAAGGGAGGACTGGAAAATACAAATTGCGAAGGGGCTAGTATGATGATTTTAATGAGCTAGAAGTAATGTTTAATATCTCCAAACTCCTCAAAGAGCCGATCGGGTAGGTTTTTGTTTTGTTGACGTAAGGGTACAGACTTGTAAAATCATAATAATGCATTTGCTCGTCGCCTTGAACCTTATGATATAATTTGATAGCGTTGGTGCACCCTCCATACAGGGCATCACGTGGGGTTGATAGGTTCAGGAAACTCAAAGCGCTTTAAGAAATCCTGAGTCCTCTTTTTTCATGCGGTCCCACTCATGCTCCCAAAACACTTGAACTGCCAGATTACATTTTTCACGCAATTTCTTCAGTTTGTCATCAAATATTTGAAACAATTTGACATAAGGGGCCCCCATGAGAGAGTGTTTAGCTTGCGCAACATAGCACTCTGGAAAACCATGATAAAAGCACCCAGTGAAGTGAAAGGCCGTCGGGACACCCTGAACTTCGCCGTAACCATCTAGATAAAATGACCCCATCTTTACTTCACTGTGATTCAGGGCATGCCGAATGTTTATTTATTCCTTTTTGGAAAGAAACATCAGCCATTGAATAGAAGCATTAGAATAAGCTTTGTGGGTGTTTTTGTAATTATCACTTAGAATTATTCCGATTGCTTTATTAGGCATGCAATTTTGTCTCTACATGTACAGAAAGAGAGAAGCTAGGGTCATACACTGAAAAGGATCGATATTACCGATCCTTAGCACTTTCTCTCTAAATTTCATGCATGCTGTTCTCAAAATAACCCCGTTGTTTCTACAATAGTAAGCCATCCATCCATTATCCAACCCGCTATATCCTAACTACAGGGTCACGCGGGTCTGCTGGAGCCAATTCCAGCCAACACAGGGTACAAGGCAGGAAACAAACCCCAGGCAGGGCACCAGCCCACTGCAGGGCATACACACACACACACACACCCACACACTAGGGACAATTTAGAATCGCCAATGCACCTAACCTGCATGTCTTTGGACTGCGGGAGGAAACCAGAGTACCCGGAGGAAACCCATGCAGACTCGGGGAGAACATGAAAACTCCACGCAGTTAGGAACCAGGAAGCAAACTTTTTTGAAATTTTGATTTTCAGCGGTGTTAAAGAAATGGGGAAAGTACCCCTTTTGAGCCTGGAATCCCAGGTTCAACGAGTTGATAAATCTCTAATCATAATCTTCTTCTATAAAACACATTAGTTTACAGCCCTGAGATGTAACAAATGGAGTTTGCCTGCTCTCAACGAGATATTTCATTAGGAAATATCCGTCATACCCCTTAGAATTGTCAGCTATGAACGTGTAATCTTGGTATTTTGGGAGTCGATATTTGTGGAAGAACTTTGCTATGCAGTCCTCACCGGCCTGACTCCATGATTGACAGTTCCAATGCATGCAGTGGATGTAATTGGGGATGTGGGTTCCTCATCTTGACAGCACTCAAAATCGTAGAACATGTACTTTACGTGGACCGTTCTTTGCGGTAAGCTTTGAATAAAACACTGACGATTTTCATCCGACTCTTTCTTGACCACTCTACAAACACAACAGTGTTTGGGACAACACTTGTGAGATTCAGCTATCACGCTGTACCTCTCGTACCAGAGAGCGCAGACTTTAAGGACGTCGCAGATGCTTTCAGACTAACGCATCTTTTCATTAAATTTCCGCATTTTGTGGAGTTCGAAGCATAACCTTGATCGATTGAAACGATGGCAATCGGGATATCGAAAGCCTCCCTGTCAACCCATCGGCAGTCTGTAGATAAACAGACATCACAGTGCCGTTCGTAGCGATGTCGTGACGGGCTAGAATATCCTGTGTACAGTAATCCCTCCTCGATCGCTGGGTTATGCTCCAGACCCCCGCGATAGGTGAAAATCCGCGAAGTAGAAACCATATGTTTCTATGGTTATTTTTATATATTTTAAGCCCTTATAAACTCTCCCACACTGTTTATAAATATTCCCCACAGAATTATACAGCATAATCCCTTTGTATTCTCTTAGATATTAGGTAAGATTCATTGAAATTATGTATATAAACACACTGTTTATATACAGTAAAACCTAAATATTATTTTAAAGATATTGAGGGTCTCCGATATCACATGTTACAGCCATTACGATAGACAGGCCACCAGCAATAAATACGTACAATGCAACAAAAATAGTATACAGTAAATGTGTGTGTACAGTGACACTAAACGTACGTACATGTACTAAGTACTGTAAGTAGAAAATTAATTATGGCTACTCACCAACAATGACGCGATGACTTGTCCGATAACAATGCTTTATTTTACTGCACAACAAAGGAGAGTGTTACAGCCCTTAAAGGAGCCACTTCAGGCGATTGTGTAGCACTGCCGTTGTTCTTCTTCTTCAATCCAAATCCCTAAAGCAGATTCCATCCAGACTACTGCCTTATTACATCCACTTACAACTTGTTTTGCACCCTGGTTAAAAGGACACTGCGGCCGTAGATCTTATATTCCTTTCCTACTTTTTAAATAAAAAGAATCATAGCCTTCAACAAATCCAAAACGTTTACCTTTTCGGCAATCGTTAACATCTTCCGTTTGCGCTTGGGCACAGCCCCTGAAGCAGTAGCAGATCGTTTTGGAGCCATAATGAAGGGCTTGACTATGCACAAAGATAAACACAAAAGAGCACAACTCTTTACACAGCGAAACACGTTGATGCTGAATGAGCGAGACGAGACTTCCTGGTTAACACTGCATTCAGCAAGCAGGAACTTAACTGCGTGCTCTGATTGGTTAGCTTCTCAGTCAGGCGAACTTAACTGCGTGCTCTGATTGGTTAGCTTCTCAGTCATCCGCCAATAGCGTCCCTTGTATGAAATGAACTGGGCAAACCAACTGAGGAAGCATGTACAGGAACTAAAAAGACACATTGTCCGCAGAACCCGCGAAGCAGCGAAAAATCTGCGTTATATATTTAGTTATGCTTTCATATAAAATCCGCGATAGAGCGAAACCGCGAAAGTCAAAACGTGATATAGCGAGGGATTACTGTATCAGAAATCGCAGATATAGGAAAATCCCAGAAAGCCTTTTAGATTCAAAATACCGTAATAATGCTCATTGTGCAAAAACAGGAACGCCATCTTTGGTTTTCTGGCCTAGGACACTTCAAATTTTAATAGAGCGCTAGTGTTCGGGACCCGGTAACAGATGATAATTTTAATTCCCAGTAGCCTCTCAAATTTTTCAACATCTGAAAACGTTACTTTCTGATCCGGGGATAATCCAACCCTGACATGCAGCTGACGGACCTCATGTTCACACAATTTATGGTTGTTTCTGAACCTATCGTTTAATATAGCCAGCAAACCCCTGGCAAAACAGCACTTATCATCCGGGTTGAAGGAGATCCATAGATGCCTCCATTTTTTTTTTTGCACGATTATATCATTGAAAAGGGTACATGCTTTACGCCTACAATGCCCGCCCCCAGATGAAACCCTTACCACCTGAACGATTAGCGTCAGACTGGAATCGGCTAAAACAGATTCTGTAGACTCTGGAGAAGTAATTCAATTAGGTTAAAAAAGTCCTCAACAGAAAGTGTACCAGCGGGGGTTAGGGGAAAAACAATGGGGTTAAGAGATTCAACACGTAGTTGTAGCTATACTAGATCCTTATGATTCAAAGTGCTCATAAAACTGTCTAATATTTGCTGATGGGTCTCGTGTATATGATTAAAAACTTCAGCGAATGAATCAAGTGTGTAGGCCTCTGAAAAACTGAAACAGTGTCTAATCTCGATATTGTTAAATTTTGGATGCTCCATTATAGACAAATTATTTAATCTAGAGGACTCTGGGGAGCTTACTGACTGCTCTGGAAATGAAGGATTCTCTGTATGTGAGGTTGATGGTTGTGGAGAGTTGGCTTTGAGACTCAAGTTTGCCCCGGATGAATTAGTCACTCCTGCTCCTGTCTGAGGATGTAGGGATGAATTATCTGACTCTGTTAAGTCATCAACAGGCAAGTGTTGAAGACGGGTCTTACTTGTCCCTGAGGTAGAAGGTTGTATTACAGGGTCATTCAACATAGTCGAGTCGTCAACCGATAAGTGCTGAAGTGGGGATCTACTTGTCCCTGATGCACGTGATGGACCTGATGTTCTTGAGCTAGAAGGTTGTGGGGATTTTACATTCGTGTCTAGGGTGTTAGGCTGTTGTGAAGGCCCTGGATCTGAAGATGTTCTGGCCTCAGAAGAGGTATTTTTCAAAAGCTCCAACAGAGCGTTAACTACGGCTATTTCATTTGAATTTAGAACCTGGAGCGAATTATTAATGAGGTCAAAATTGGGGGCTTTATAGAATATTCAAGGTTATCAGACATCTCTTTTAATAGTCTCAGGTTTTCACTGGACAGTCTTTTCCTACCTTTAGGCCCTCAGGATGTTCACACTCACTGTCTGTATCACTGCCACTGCTGCCAATGGCGCTGCTGCTGCCGCTAGACCTGTTTTCAGGCAAGACCTAAATTTAATCAAAGGTTACAGTTATGAACACAGAATACTGTATAATAATAATTTGCAGGCAATGTTATTTTAATGAAAAAAGTAATATAAAACCTCTCCTTTCATTTTGGAGTACAGCATTGTAAAAAGCGTACAGATTTATCAAATGTAAACATATTTCGGGTATGGAATTGTACACAGGAGCCTCTAAGTCTACAAATTGCTCCAGTTACCGGCAAAGGTGTTCAGTCAGCTACTCCAGAATAGCGATTTCTACGCCAAGATCCACAGTCAGAGTGAGACATTGACAAAAAAGGGTACCGTCGTGGGGCTGAATGCCGGCTAGAATTAGAAGGCGTTGGCAATAGTGGAGGAGATGGCAGGAGATTCAAACAAAAACTAATCTCAGAGGGCGCAGGAGAATGCTGAATGCTGCTCTCAGAGGGCGGCAGTGTTTGTGGGGTCTGCCAGTTTTGGTAGAGTGTTAGATTTTCTGAACCGTCCAGCACTTAACGTTAAAATACCCGGGGGACTGGGACATGGAAATAAAGTTTGACCTTCTCAGTTAAAAACATCTTTTCAAAAATCTGGAGCTATTTATGCCCCCTACGTTTCTTTAATAAACTGAGACCTAAAATGACATTTACTGCACTCGGACAGATCAGGGGACGCCCTTTGACAAGCTGATTCATGTTGTAAAGGGTTATCATCTAGAAAACAAAATGCAAAAGCTCTTTAAAACAACAATCCCCCTTCCAACGCCTGCAATAGCTCAAACAAAATGCAGGCGCTCTTTAAAACAGCAATTCCCCCTGGCCGGGACACCCTACCGCTTCAGGGTGAAACCCTTGAGAAGCTGCTTCAGCTTGTAAAGGGTGCAAATAAAATGGCTTGCAACATTTATAGAATAGATAGATTTTCATTTTAAAAATTCCTTTTATTAATGTATAACCACACACACACACACACACGCACGCATGCATGCCAATCATACCCATTTTAAACTACGTCACACCTTTTTCTGCCCGGTTCAGACTGACAGAAGTATGTCAATATAAAAATTCTATTTTATGATAGCTAAACAGACTCTCATACTAAATAGGCTATTTGTAAACAAAGTACTCTTTATGAAAATGCACGTCTAGATACAAACTTTTTAAAATCAGACTGTGTGATCTCAGATCCCTTATATATTAAGATATAATCTCATACATACAGGAACATCTTATAATAATCATTTACTCCATTATTCAACAAATACATTTGATGAAAACGCATACACACACGTACGAGTGCGCATACACAGGAGCGCGCATACACACACGCATGCATGCACAAGCGCGCATACACATGCACGTAGGCATGTTGTAAACAAATATCATTTTTAAAAAGGTTCTTACTGTTTTCCGAGTCGATTTGAATATAGAGCTCTAAGGAAAAAAATTTAGGGATTCAACCGTACGTTTTTAAAACAAACTTTATTATTGTATCCCGACATATTTTCCATTATACACCCGTGCTTACAGTATATTCTAATATGCACTCACATTCACAGTTCATGTGCTTAATTAAGACCTACACATTTAAAGCATCATCAGCCCCTATCATGCACGGTTCAGACAGAAAGAAGCACGTCCATATAAAAATTCTATTTTTACGGGAGCTAGACAGATTCTTGTACATTATAGGCTACTTGTAATCAAAGTACTCTTTAAGAAAATGCACATCTAGAAACTTTTTAAAATCAGAGAGTGTGCTTTTAGATACCCTATGTATTAAGATATAATCTCATACAGTACAGGCCAAAAGTTTGGACACACCTTCTCAATCAATGTGTTTTCTTTATTTTCATGACCATTTACATTGGTAGATTCTCAAAACTATGAATGAACACATGTGGAGTTATGTACTTAACAAAAAAAGATGAAATAACTGAAAACATGTTTTATATTCTAGTTTCTTCAAAATAGCCACCCTTTGCTCTGATTACTGCTTTGCACACTCTTGGCATTCTCTCGATGAGCTTCAACAGGTAGTCTGAAATGGTTTTCCAACAGTCTTGAAGGAGTTCCCAGTGGTGTTTAGCACTTGTTGGCCCCTTTGCCTTCACTCTGCTATTTTGAAGAAACTAGAATATAAAACATGTTTTCAGTTATTTCACCTTTTTTTGTTAAGTACATAACTCCACAAGTGTTCATTCATAGTTTTGATGACTTCAGTGAGAATCTACCAATGTAAATGGCCATGAAAATAAAGAAAACACATTGAATGAGAAGGTGTGTCCAAACTTTTGGCCTGTACTGTACATACAGGAACATCTTATAATAATCATTTACCTCATTATTCAACAAATACATTTGATATGTCTAAAAATCATCCAGACTTTGGGGCTATAGTCCGTATTAAAATAATTACATTTAGCGAAATGAATGAAAGCGCACACACAAGAACGCTCCTAATCGCACGCACACGCACACTCCCCAAGCTCACGCACGCATGCCTGGATTTCATGTATTTAATTAAACCCTGTATGTTGCAAACAAATATCATTTTTAAAAAGGTTCTTACTGTTTTCCGAGTCGATTTGTATATATAATCCTAAGAAAAAAAATATAAGGATTCAGCCCTCTGTTTTTAAAGCATACTCGTTTAACGAGAATAATCATGCATAGGCCTTACCGGGTCTTGATTTTCGGGACTCTCTGGAGAATAATCTGTATGAACAATAATTATATTTCATTTAGTTCATCCGTAAATAATAGAAAATATTGTTCTAACAAGATCATGAAGACGAACAGTTTTGGGAGAAATTCTAAGACATCTTGCTCGGTCTGAGCTGCAAGCAGGCAAGTGAGAATGGGGTCCATCAGCAGGGTTACTTTATAGACAAAAACGGGAATTTTTTTTTTATTTGAACGGTGATTTTAATAACAAATGTGTACCATTTGCCAGCCAATTTAAATGGTCAGATATATAAGGGCCTCTGTCCAGTCAAAGGTTAAGATCTAAGTATCTGTACACCAAAAAGTCCAGAATTTTTTTAAAAGTCACCTTTGTCATAAGATTACTTTAAGCAGCTGTCTGTCCCTTCTTTAAAACCGCTTTACACAGAACACCTGATGATCTGACATGAGGTTAAAGGTCTGGATGTGTGAACATCTCGTGAATCATTTCCCACAGCTAAAGTGTGAATCGGCCCCTTCTAGAACCAACACCCACTCCACCTTAGCTTCATGCGAGCGACACATGTTTTGAAAAGGAGCTGAAAATGTCCACAGTATTCATGGAGTGGTGAAGAGTGCTTATCTCAGAGTCCTGAAAGAGTCCTTAGCTCAGCTGATTATTTAAAATGGGAAATAGTTGATAGAAATGGGATTGTTTTAAATCAATTTTTATACAAATTATAATTATATTAATTATTATAATTACAGCAGAGTATATAATTATTATAATTACAGCAAAGGATAGATTATTTTATATGTATCAAATGTGATTTAAAAGGAAACTGCTGCATATTATTTAACTCTGTGTGATTTTTAAAGGGCTTATATCGAACTAGTTATCTCGTACTTTACACGCTAGGCCTTAAAAATCCTTTAACTTTAAAAGTTAAACATAAAACTTGTTCTCGTGGACAGAGAGGCTGCGCGCAAGTGAGCTCCACACAGCAGCAGGGGTGCAGGCGCACACAGACAGCTGTTTACAAGCATGCGTAAGCCGGGATTTACCAGCCAGGGCCTGTCAGTTTCTGAGCCTGCGACGGCTCATACTTGCAGGTATGCGCAGCCCCTGTCATCTCCTTTCTGTGATCTTCGAGCTCATGTGTCAGTGTGTAGAGAGAGACCAGGCACCCTGCTGTGTGAGGAAAAGGCGTTTTTCAGTGCAGAGCCGGTCAATGGGAAACCTGATTCACTGTTGCTTGAGGATTTTCTGTGAGACGGAAAAGGCTGATTGACTTAGATTAAAAAAAAGTGGTTTACAAATGATAAAGCAAAGGTTAGATATATATTTTAAAATAATAGATTGATAGATACAGGTGCCTGACTCAACACATATATGCAGGAACAGCTATAAGGTAGATCTGACCCGCATTGTATGGACAGGAACATGTCTGGGCATGTCCTCGGGAGAAGGGCCCGGGAAGTGGGGGCCAACCAACAGGTGCTGCCTGACCGGGGGCCAAGGCAGAGGCAGGCCCTTCATGTCCAGACATGTCAATTGGGCCAGCTGGAACATGTCTGGGCATGTCCTCGGGAGAAGGGGCCGGGAAGTATGGGGCCAGCCAACAGGTGCTGCCTGACCAGAGGTCAAGGCAGCGGCATGCCCTTCATGCCCAGACATGTCGATCAAGCTGGCTGGAACACGTCTGGGCATGTCCTCGGGAGAAGGGGCCGGGAAGTGGGAGTGCCAACCAACAGGTGGCCAAGCAGGTGGATGGGGGGATGGGGGTGGGAGTCTGAGCGGGACCGACATCCATCAAAATGCTCTTGACACTTTGCTTAACCAATCAGTTGGAGGGGGTGGGAGTACGGTGGAGTCGGGAGCGGGAACTGGTTGTCATTAACCACTCCACTGCCAGGGGGCGAGGCCATCATTCAAATCCACCAATCAGAGATTGACAATTTGACAGAAGCCACTTGGTATATACTACTTACACGCTAGGACATGAAACAACATTGGTAAATCTTTAAATGAGAAATCTTAAACGCAAAAAAATTAATAGATTCATTCAGGCTGGGGTTAATATAACAAGAGACAGAAGAACAATGTATGGTCAAGATCTTTGGATAAGATAACTGTCCAACAAAGTCTTTTGAAGTTTGTAATGAGTTTTTCAAAACAACGTGAATCTGTAGACAGGTTGTCTGTGTTATTCTGAGAGATGTAAACAATCCTCATATCTGGCCATAAAACTCTTGTCTTTATTCAAGCCATGTTGTAATATATTAAATTTTAGCATGAGTTTAACTTCCCATTCTTTTCTCTCTTGCTGTGTTTTGAAGTTGCCCATAAGCACTGTGACTTTAAAGTCCCTCTCACAGTGTCCATGGCTGTTGAATTGGGCCGCTACAGGAACATCTGTATTGCCACGTTTAATGTAAAGGAGCTCCATGGCTATTACAAAAGACTCCAGAAACTCCTTATTGTCAACAAAAAGAAAAAGCTGCATAGACTACGAGAGAAAGCTGGACACTTAATAGCAAAAAACAAGGAGCAACAGACGTGCATTGTTAATCTCTCCTCATACATGCCAAATGAAGCAGAGATTCTGCTTCTCCTGCAAAGCCCATTGACAACATCAGACTCTGCAGTGATATGGAAGAATTCTTCAGAAAAGTCGGACTAAAATAATTTTTCCACAAGAAAAAAAAAACAGTAACACACAGGAACCAACAACAAGCAGTTGCAACAACCCCACCAATAAATCCACATGGACACCAGAAGCAGGCAGAAACTCCACCCTAGATAATTATATAGACTGCTTCCGACAGAGAGTGAAAACAGGGATCTTAAGCAGGCAGCAAAATCGGATAGAAACATTACTGGGGATGAGCGAAGAGCCTTACATTCATTAAGGGAAAATACAGAAATCATTATCAAACCAGCAGACAAAGGGGGTGCTTTAGTCATCATGAACACATCAGATTATATACAGTAGACACAAAGACAATTGTCCAAAACTATGCAATATTACAAACTGCAAAAAGACCCAACAGATCTCTACAAAAAGGAACTAAAAACGATAATAAGTAGCTTTCCTCTTGACATCAGGGATCGTGTAAACAGTTTAATTCCTGAGAACCCCAAAATAGGTTACTTCTACATGCTTCCTAAAATCCACAAAGAAGGGAACCCAGGAAGGCCTATAATTTCATGAATGGGCTCCCTTACAGAAAATGTTTCAGTTTGGGGGGAGCACATCCTTAAATCCCTCATCTATAATACAACCAGCTACATCCAGGACACCACTGACTTCTTCAAAAAACTGTCTGCTTTAGGACCCTTACCTGAGGGAACCTTACTGGCCACAATGGATGTTGAGGCACTTTATACAAACATCCCCCATGATGATGGCATATTGACATGTGAAACGTACCTCAGACAATATGATTTACCAACAAAGTCAGTAATAGAAATGATAAAATTCACTCTTTAACATAATCTATTCTCTTTTTGACAAGATTGCTACTTGCAACAAATGGGGACTGCAATGGGCTGTCAGTTTGCACCTCACTATGCAAACCTATTTATGGCAAAATTGGAGGAAGATTTCATGTCAATGTGCATTGTAAAACCAATGTTGTATCTCCGTTACATAGATGACATCTTCATAATCTGGACTGCCAGTGAGAAGGAACTCCTCCATTTTCATAATGAATATAATTCTTTTCACCCCAACATAAAGTTGAAGCTGAACTACTCAAACACAGTAGTCAGCTTCCTTGACACACCCGTTCAACTGAAAGAGAACACTTGTAACTTCTGTTTTTCTCAAACCAACAGACAGACGGACCTACCTAAGAAGTGATAGCTTCTACCCTAAGCTTATAAGGCGCTCCATTATTTTCAGCCAAGCAATACGGTACAATACGGTACAGACCCGACAGACCGGGATAAACAACTGCAGGAGCTCAGACAAGATTACATCAGACAAGGTTACAACCCCAAAACAACGGCTACTCAAAGAAGAAGAGCTACTGCCATACCCAAAGACAACCTTCTGGAATATAAAAACAAAGACAACAAGAACCGCATCCCCCTTGTTGTCACCTACAACCCACATCTTGAAACACTTCGAAAAATTTTAAAAGAACTACAGCCAATGCTAAAGAATGGCCAAACACTGAAAAATGTATTTCCTGAACCTACCCTCCTGGCATACAGACAACCAACAAACTTTCAGCAACTAATTGTCCGAAGCTCCCTAAGTGAACTAACAGAAAATGGCACATCTCCCTACCTACAGAAAAGATGTAATACGTGTGCCTACATTTATAATACAAACTGTATAGTTATACCACACTGCCGACTTGAACATCACATAAAGGGATCATTTTCCTGCAGATCATCTATTGTGGCCCAGAGAATGAATTTACACAGATTCCACATTAAACATGGCAACACAGATGTTCCTGTAGTGGCCCACTTCAACAACCATGGACACTGTGAGAGGGACTTTAAAGTCACAATGCTTATGGGCAACTTCAAAACACAGCAAGAGAGAAAAGAATGGGAAGTTACATTGTTCTTCTCTCTCTTGTTAAATTAACCCTAGCCTGAATGAATCTATTATTTTTTTACATTTAAGATTTCTCATTTAAAGATTTACCAATGTTGTTTCTTGTCCTAGTGTGTATATAAACACAAGGAACTCCAGTTTCTGTATTACATCTTGCCTGAAGGAAGGGCCAGAGTTGCCTCGAAAGCTTGCATATTGTAATCTTTTTAGTTAGCCAATAAAAGGTGTCATTTTTGCTTGGCTTCAAACACAGATGCTGTTAGACATAGGAGCACAGGTTAGCATAGTGGAGAGAGAGTGGGTAAGGAAGACATTGCCTGATCTTAAGATTTAATAACTTGAGAGTTTATTAACAGGAAGTCCACTCTGTATTACTGCAGCCAATGGCACTGAGATTCCATTTGATAGGTGGGTTGAGGTTTAAATATATATATCACTAAGGCCACGCAAGACAGTGAGTGAAAACAAGACAGAGAGCCACACCCGCCAACTCACAGAGCCCTGCCTGTCGACTCTAAGACCATGGGATACGCTCGACAGAGCCCCGCCCACCAACTCTAACCCTCCTACCGCGTCATGGGATACGCACAACAGAGCCACGCATGCTAACTGTAACTGTCCTCCCGCATCCAGTGTCGCTGTCGAGGCATGTGCACTGTCTCCTCATGCGCCCGCATGCAACAACTCATCAAACACAGCCTCAGTCGCTTTCGTCTCTGCAAAAGTCCACATGCACCTGTGAGCCAAGTTGACTTTTCCCCACACGCAAGACAGAGAGCCACGACTGCCAACTCCCAGAGCCCCGCCCATGGGTTACACACGAAAGAGCCATGAACATCCACTCTAACCCTCCTCACACGTCATAGGGAACGCACGACAAGGCCCCGCCCGCCAACTCTCACCCTCCGCAGGCTTCCAACACCGCTCTTGAGGCAATTATATGGCGACATCGACTTCTCAACTGTCACTCTGGAACAACTTAGTACGCGAGCTATATTAAGCGTCACCAACAAACACTCACTACACCTTAATGAATAGGTGTTGAAACTTATCCCTAATGACCAAGTAGCGTTGACTCCATCGTCACAGATGATCTTGCAGATCAACTTGCATTCCCAGAAGGATTTATTAATAGTTTTACTCCCACTGGCATGCCTCCGCATAAACTCAAAATTAAAATTGGTTCAGTCATCATGCTTCTCAGGAACCTCATTCAAGCAAAAGGTCTCTGTAATAGCACTAGACTTTCTGTTACCAGCATTCACCGCAATGTACTAGAGTGTAAGAATATTACATCAGCTACCTCACAAACTGTCCTTATTCCCCGGATTTCCCTGACCCCAACAGATTGTAATTTGCCTTTTACTTTTACACGCAGACAATTTCCTGTTAAATTGGTATTTGCAATGACTATTAATAGGGCAAAAAGACAAAATTAAAAAAAAAATATGCCTCTATCTGCCAAAACCTGTTTTCACTCATGGACAATTGTATGTTGCTCTCTCCAGAGTTCCATCTTTTTATTCACTGACAGTTGTATCCTCAAACCCTCCCCATTTGGACAACTGTGTCTTTCAGGAAGTGTTCACTCATCAATAAATAATTATATGGGGCGTATGCTACGCCGACGGTTGGCTAGTATATTATATTCTATTATAGAAAAAAAACAATATTTTAATCTAATTTAATTTTATTTAACTTTAATAATGGAGGTGCTTTCAATGAAAAGTAGTTGAAAAAGATTTCATTGGTACATTGAAAAAAAAAATCTGTTGTAGTAACATTGCTTGTCATACTGTATATCTTGAGAGGAAGCCACCGAAATAGAGCCAGACAAAGCTTTCGTTAAATGAACAAGAAACGGCAGCAATATGCATCATAGTCAACAATAGTATTTATTTACAAGCAATTTAGTTTAATTACATTTTATTTTATTTTAATACTTCATAATAATTCATAATGGATGTACTTTCAATGAAAAGCAGTTGAAGGGGATTTCTGTTTTTGCCATGGTACCAAACAGATATCAACTTATTGTAAAATTTCATTAGTACTGGCATTGAAAACAAAAATTCTGTTGCGGTGACATCCCTAGTCCTATTATATATTTTGAGAGGTGGCGACTCAATAGAGGCAGACACTAGCTTTAGTTAAATGAACAAGAAACTGCAACAGTATGCATCATTGTCAACAATATTATTTATTTGCAAGAAACTCAGAACACAGCAGAGATGGGGACAAGTCGCATATGATCAAGTCCAAGCAAGTTTCAAGTGTTACCCATCAAGTCTCGAGTCAAGTCTCAAATCACAGTTAAGACAAATCAAGCAAGTCAAGTCAAGTCAAGTCAAGGGTTCACCCTAAGCAAGTCAAGTCGAGTCCTGATAAGTTTCAAGCCAAGTCAAGTCAAGTTGCAGTACTAAAACAAACAGAGGTTAAATTTTCGATACATTTATTTTTGCACAGAAAAACTTTTACAGAAAAGATGAACTTATATACATATATTATGTATCTTATTTGCATTGCTATATTTAAATTATATGCATATCTGTACTACATTAATATCTGAAAATAAAATTGTGTTGCTTACACAAAATGTTTAAAACTAAGAAATCCAGTCTAAAATGTATAATGCAATTCAATCTGAAAGATTAGTTTACTTTGACAACAACAATGTACAGATAATGTACTCACCCCCTTGTCATCCAATATGTTCATGTCTTTCTTTCCTCAGTCATAAAGAAGTTGTTTTTTTTTTTTTTGAGGAAAACATTTCAGGATTTCTGTCTATATATAATGGATATGTATGGCGCCCCGAAGTTTGAACTTCCAAAATGCAGTTCAAATGCAGCTTCAGAAAGCCCGAAATGATTGGTTATTTTCCAAACAAATTGACAATGTATATACTTTTAGCCTCAAATGCTGGTCTTGTCTCCTCTCTGTGCAGTCTGTGTGATTCGGGTAAATACAGTTAATAGATGTCAAAAAAACAACAATCTCTTTTATATCTTTAATGTCAAAACATTCTGCAATGCTGTTTTACCTTTTTTGTAAAAGGCATTTGAGCTTCTATACATGTTAACTGTGTAAACACTGTATCTGCACTTTTGCTGCAATCTAAGACTGTATTTACCCGAATCACACAGACTGCGCAGAGACAACACAAGACCAGCATTTGAGTCTTCTGAAGCTGCATTTAAACTGCATTTTGGAAATTCAAACTTCGGGGTGCCATACATATCCATTATATAGAGAGAAATCCTGAAATGTTTTCCTCAAAAAAACAATTTCTTAATGATATGTACTATATGTACTGACAGAATGTAAGACTTAAGTATTTATACAGGCTATGAACCTTATAAATTAAAGTATTGTGACTGAAGATTTATCTAGTATGTTTTATATATGATGCTTTAATACTTATGCTGTCCATTATAAGGCACAGTAGGGGATTTATCCACTCTTTTAATCTAACGTTAGTGATGAATCTCGTTAATTAAAATGAACGGATCTTTTTCATTTCAGCAGAATATAAATATAATGTACAAAGTATGTTAATATAGCCCAGTGATGAAGTTATGAAGCTTAATCGTCATCTCTACGGTGGATGCGCAATATACACGTTTCATACATAATATATAATCTGATATATTTGTTTTCTATTTGAACTGGTTTCATTGTTATACAGCACACATTTTGTTGTTATTGTGAGTGTACACAAAAAAATTATAGACACTTAACGTAACCGATTCGAACGATGAAATTATTCTTGTCTGTATGACCAAAAAGTTTTGAACGAGTTATTGAAGGAGAAGTGATTGCACCGACGCTTTCATCTTAGATTTTCATGCAGTATAACGTTACACGAGCTGCCATTCAACTAACCACACGCAGTCAGTCCATACAAACGCTTGAAAATGCGCACATTTAATATAGACATTATAGTTTACATGTAATATCGAGAAGCCCTTTCATTCCAAGTTGCACTCAACATTAAAATGTGGCTACGCCACTGGTAACGTTATAGCGTTTTATTTATGAGATGATTATCACATTTCTGATAAAAAACATGCAATCAAGGCTAAATTATGACAAACAGAAAAGATTAATTTAATTAATTAGTAATCGTTTTATTAAATTGACTATAAAGAATTCGACTTTCTTACCTTTCCTTGTGGTTTTTGAAGTGCCGAATGAAATTTGATGTTGTGGTTGTCGTGTCTGATACTCTCGCGTTGCATTCTCTGCATCTGGCAAATCTTTTTTTGTTAGTACGGTCTAGTTCAAAGTCCTTATAGCCAAACGTGACTATATGAGGAGCTCGACTATTGTCTGCCATGTTTGGCGCGGTTTGAGTTGTGCAGCGTTCTTCTTCTTCTTGGTAACGTTAAGAGTTGTGCAGCGTTAAGGCGCAGGCCAATTATGGTGCTGCTGAGTCATAATTATTTTATTAAATTATTTTATTTTATTAAACGAATTATATTTAATTATATTTAAAAGTTCAAGTCATTGTCGAGTCTTCCACTTTAAGTCAAGTCTCAAGTCACTTACTCTCAAGTCAAAGTCAAGTCAAGTCATTTTCTTACTTCAAACAAGCAAGTCTCAAGTCCTGAAATTTGTGACTCGAGTCCCCCATCTCTGGAACACAGTCATTGAATGTTGGGGTATCTTTCAGGAAAACGATCAAATCACCATTGTGACAATTCACTGCATCTTTCTTCACAACTGAATGAGAATTAAGCAGATATAGCTTGTTCTGAAGAAGGCAAGGACCAGTACTTGAAATATGTGCAGGAATGTCTATCACAGCATTTTTTGGTAATGTGTTTCTGCTTTATATAGCAGACTATGATGGGCCACCTTCATGGTACTAAAGTAATGTGTTTACTACAGTGATTTACATTATCTAAGATTCCATATAAGTTGAGTACTGTATAAGTATTTGTGTCTTGTTTATACAAAAATTTTAAGAATGATGACAAGGATTCCCCACATTGAGTACATGTTTATCATGACACAGGGTTAAACATCACAAACAGGAGAAGATGGTGTAACATTATCAGTGAGTGCACCATTCCAGATGTGCTGGTATAATGGCAATGTGGCTACCATCAGTCATCATGGGGTCCTCCACTGCCACAATGAACTGGGAATTTATGACACAACACATCTCTTAGCTTTCCTCTGTCTCCACGATTACATATTTCAAAAAGAACCAAAAGGGAGCTGGAGAGGTAACAGCACTAACAGTATAATAGTATGCTGAGATGCTGACAAAAATGACAATGAGTAATGTGAATGAATTTTATGTACCAACTCTTACTGCATTTTTACAGTTTTAAAATAAGAAAGCAAACAGAGATAAAGGTTTGGGGAATTCACAAATACTGATGGAAAAAACACAAGAAGGTCACAACAAAAAATATTTGGTTTTGGTGATAATTTCTAAGATGTAAGTCTATCTGCTAGACTAGCAAGATACAGTAAAATTGGCCTTTATATGGTGTCCAGACTGAAAGCAGCGGGGCTAGAAGCAGAAGTGGAAGTGACATCAATGAAGTAGAGATGACATCAGGGACCTTTGACATTCTGAGCTTCTGATCTGCAGATAAAGGAGGAGAAGACATGAATTGAAGTGCCCTCACTCAACTCGAGGTGAAATTACAATCAATACACCAGCCCTAAGACTGCACCCTACTCATGCGTCTGTGACACGGTCCCCCCCCATTCAGCCCAGACCCATTAGGTTGGGCATCCAGGACCAAAGCATTGTGAAATGACACAGGACATCAGCATTGGCATGTTGGGAACCTTGACAATGCTGGATCATAAAATTATACTGCTGAAAGTTCAAGAATCACTAGATGACCTGGGGCCTCATGTATAACGCCGTGCGTAGAACTCGCACTATAACATGGCGTAAGCACCAGATGCAGGAATCTGTGCGTACTCCAACTTCCACGTTTTTCCGTTACATAAATCCTGATTAGTGTGAAAAGTAACGCTCGTGCACGCGCTTTATATAACGCCCCAACTCCTCCCCGAATTACGCCTCTTTGAATATGCAAATCAATTTAAATCGCCCTTAAGTGCAGCCTTCTGTGAAAAGACAATGGGAAAAGCATGGGGAAAATATAAGAATTTCAGCGAATACCAAGTGGAGGCAAAGGAAAAACATACTATTTGTTTAATTAAACCGTGGTATAATCAACAAAAGGAAGTTGATCGAGTGACATAGCGTGTTTTAGAAACTTGAAAGCTCACGTTCACAAAATCGCAAAGTGCCGGAAATAAAAAAGAAGTCACATATCAAAGTCACCGTGAAAAGGTGAGTTGTAGCCCACTGTCTCAGTGTCATATGAAAGCTTATTAGGGTACAGAGAAAAAAAAAGGCACACAGTGGGGAAAAAGCACGAAATGTCAACTTCAATCTCGACATTTCCACTTTAATCACGTAGTTTATTTTGTCATTAAAATAGAACATCATAAACTTCATCTTAAAATCGTTTAATTAACCAGTTTCTCAAATCACATCGTAATTAAAGTATAACACGTTAAATGCTTTGTTTTGTATGTGATCTTCTATGTGTTCTATGTGTGTGAATCACTACATGCTTCTTAAACCGGCTCTCTTCCTCTGACAGGACGCAGAATCCATTACATTCATGATATTACAGCTCTCTGAATAACTAAAATACTGAGATGTATACGTGATATTATTTTCATGATGATATTTAAAGCATGTTATTAAACATGGGTTTCACGGCGCACTGATTGTGTGCGACCTTCAATGAAATTATTTATTGCAGCAGTACTCAGGGGCGGCTCTATATCCAATCGAGAAAGTCCAATGTCAATATGGTATCTTATGCACGGTGGATGGCCACATCCGTTGTGGACACTGCATAGCCGCCTCGTGCTCATGACACAAACGTTTAACTTTCGTCGAAATTTGCCGCTGCGTTTTTAGCTGTGTCGTTATTTTCTCTTTCTGTTTTATATTCAATATATATTGGCATGGCCACCCCTGCAGTCCTTGCTTTTCTTTCTCCAAGTAACTGATCCGCACACAATCAGCTCTGTAATAGACGTTAAGCCATCTGTAAGCTTAGAGCGCCGATTCTTCAAAACGTACAGTTTGAAGATACAGTGATATAAATACTCCGAGTGGTGCAGTGAGAGTAATATGGAAAAAGATGATCTGCTGTGGCAACTCCTAACGGGAGCAGCTGAAAGAAGAAGAAGGTGCAGTTAAAGTAACTACGCTAAAGCAGTTATGGTATTTGGAATACTATGGCTATTCCCTGGACCATTATATTGTTACAAGTTAATTACAATCAGATGCATTACACTAATAAACAATATGCGGTTAGTGTCAGTGTATTTATAAAGCTGTGTCAGGAAAATAAGAAGTAACCACACAGGAACAACAGCACTGCTTTGACGCTGGGTGCTGACAGTCTTCAAAACCGAGCGGAGAACTTGTGTACGACAAGGTATGAGGTACCGTGGAAAAGTGTGTGGCTTTACGCCAAGTGTAGGTTTTATACATCATGATTTGAACGTGGAAAAGTTCTTACGCAACATTTCTGTGCGTACGCACCGTTTATACATGAGGCCCCTGTAGATTCAACTCTTTATGTAAAGCCATCAATTACAAAGGGGCATGGTCCGTTACCAGAGTGAACTCCCAACTCAGTAGGTAGTACCTTAGCTGTTGAATAGCCAATTTGATCAAAAGTGCCTCCCTTTCCATCATTACATTCCTGGTCTCATGCTTCAGCAGTCTCTGGTTCAAGGACAAAATAGGGTGGTAACACCATCAATGCTTTGTGTCCGAAACATCAAACTGCAGAACAAAAGGCTGAGAAAAATCAGGAGAAATTAGAAAATGTGCTAACAAAAGGGCAGTTTCCAAGTCATGGAATACTGCTTGAAGTATTTGGAGCCCACTTTCATATCTGATTAGTCAAGAGTGCTGCTCTCTTTGAAAAATTAGGCAAAATCCCACAGTAGTACCACACAAGCCCTATGAAATCTTGTATTTGCCACTTGGTTATCAGACAAGACCAGTTTAGTATGGCAGTAATTTTGCAACAGTTTGGTTTGACAACTCTCCAACCCATTATGTAGCTTAAATATTTGGCTTCTCTCAATAAAAAAAAAAAACATTTTTTGGATTGATTCAAAGCCAAGCTATGAAGAGTGATCAGAAGACTACCATCATGTTGCATCATATCAGAATAGATGACAATATTACCTAGATAATCAGTATTGTAGGTACCATATAATTGGAGGCTTTTATCCACCAAATGCTGGAAAGTGGCCACCGCCCTGTGAAAACCAAATAATGATAATAATGATAATGCTGATGTCCACTAGGGGTGCTAAACACATTTTACTTATGGCAGATGCTGTTAAGGGAATTTGCCAGTACCCTTTTGTCATGTCTAGTGTAGTCAGGAAGTGAGCCTTGCCCAGATGTTTAAGCAGTTCATCCACTCGTGGTATGAGTGGCTGAAGCGACAAAAATCATTGCAAAAGTACCAGCTTCCGTCTGACTTTAGTATCAATGTAATCAGGCTAGACCAGGGATTAAAACTCTCCTTTATTAAACCAAAGTCCAGCATTATTTTAATTGCAAGCTCCACCTCCACCTCCCTTGTCTCCAGGACTTGATAGGGGCATTTGCTGACAACAACCCCATGCGCCCTGTAATAATGTCATGCACGATCAGGGTGGATCAGCCATGTTTCTCATCCACTACATTTTTGAAAGATAAGATTGCATTTTTAAGTGTGGAGATCAACTCTTAATTAAAATTTAACTGGGCCCAACAGGCAGTAAAAGACAGAGAGAAGCTGGAGTGAGGAGAGGGCTCCTGATTTACATGATAGATCTGTTCTTGGGGCATATGATTGGGATGTTTTACCAAATAATCAACTAGCTCTCTTTGTTCTTTTAAGTCATAAGGTTCCTGTTAAAGTTCTAACTTTGAATACAATGTCAGAACCAAAACCAGGACATGACCTACAGGGTTAAACTCATGTAGACTCTTGCCCTATGATCTATGTGTTCATTTAGGAAAGGTCTGATTTTAGAGGATCAGTTATGCAACTGCACAATATAGTTTAAAATATTTAAGGTGGGGAGGGCCTATTCCTCCCAATCCTCTTTTACAATGACCAGTAGGCCTTGGGTATGCCTAATACACAGTAATTCAAAAGAAGAAAACACCATAGAGATTTGGGGGACATCCCAATATGCAAACAGGACAAGAGTTATAACAGGGGTGTCCAACTCCAGTCCTAGAGCACTACTGTGGCTTCAGGTTTTCATGCTAACCCTTTTCTAAATTACTGACAAGTTTTTTCTAATTAACTATTTTGCCTTACTTTTGATTGACTTACTATTGAAGACTCAGACCCCGTTTTTGTTTCCTTATTTAATAGCCAAACAATAATGAGATACAAAACTAGCTAACACGTGACCAGCAACCTACAATGGTGTGAAAAACTATTTGCCCCCTTCTTGATTTCTTATTCTTTTGCATGTTTGTCACACAAAATGTTTCTGATCATCAAACACATTTAACCATTAGTCAAATATAACACAAGTAAACACAAAATACAGTTTTTAAATGGTGGTTTTTATTATTTAGGGAGAAAAAAAAATCCAAACCTACATGGCCCTGTGTGAAAAAGTAATTGTCCCCTTGTTAAAAAATAACCTAACTGTGGTGTATCACACCTGAGTTCAATTTCTGTAGCCACCCACAGGCCTGATTACTGCCACCCCTGTTTAGAGACCCCTGAGTTAGGGGCTGATCCCAGTCTCTCCTGTCTTTGCTAACTACTTTTCGCAAACATTTATTTCAGAGTCTGATTAAACCTTTCCACTAAGCCATCAGTTTGAGGACGATGCACTAAAGTTTTTAAATGCTTTACTTTGAGTAGCTTAGCAACCTCCCCGAATGTATCCGAGTTAAAAAACATCTCTTGGATGTAAGTTCTTTCTTCAGGATGTCTAACCACACAAAGACTTCTACAAGCTTCTGTGCAATGATCTTAAAATTAGCATGTTTCAATGGGACAGGCACTGGATCCTGGGTGGCATAATTTACTAGGACCAGAATGTATTTATGACCTTTATTGGAGAGTTTATGTTGTCTGACAATGCCAATGCCGATACGCTGAAAAGTGGTGTCAATTAACAGTAGAGGAATAAGAGAAGAATTGTCCTTCAGAGAAATCTGGCAAAGCTGAATCTCTGTGCAGGACGTACAAAATCAAATTAACCTCTTCATTTTCCCTTGGCCAATAAAAACACATCTTTGCCAATAAAAACACATTTTTATTTGCTCAAGTGTTTATTCAGTTCTCTCATGGGCACCTGAAAGATGGGAGCGTATTAGCTTGGCATTTTGTCAGAACAGTAATTGTTTAAACTATCCTTTCGGGATATAGAAGTTTTTTAGCAAAGGCCTTTTATATTTTTCTTTGACAATGACAATTACATTAATCTTTTCCAGCCAGTGCTGCTTAGTGGCATACCATGTGGTTCTGGAGTGGTCTTGAAAGTAGAACGACTTGCTTGAGTAAGCAGGAAGTTTCTACCATCATTTGTCATTCATGCAATTGGAGTTAAATGCCCATCTGCTTAGGGTTTTAAATGAAATATAAAGAGAAAGACAGACCCTTTTGAATTTGAAGATACAATGTGTTACCTTTTTTTATGCAATAAAATAACACCAAAGACATTAAACATTTATTTGTTATTCTTTATGTGAAAAGGGCACAAGAACACACTTTAAAATCTGTTTAATTTATTAATGCTCTCCTATACAACATACTGCAGCGAAGATTTTTTTTTAAAGTACTAGACAATGTACAATGCAAATGACCAAATGCATGCAAAATAATTATTTGTCAATACCCACTTCTTTATGCAAATTCCAAAATATGCTAAATCACAACAAAACTATGTTCAACACTCAGTTTGACAAGAGGTACCTGGAATCAAACATATCTAAATACAAATACACACACACACACAAAGAGATTTTATAAAATGTGACATATGCTGTTCTATAGCAGAATATTTTGAACATTTGAGTTTTGAAGGTATGCTCGGTAGTAGATGAGGGGCATTGGCATGTGATAGGTATTCCTTCAGCTTTATACTAGAGTTGATCTGTATTTTCAGAACCAGTTTAACCAAGCGGTTCATGAATCTTTGGGTTGTTTTTCAATAATTGGCTTGGAATCTGTATTTTTAGAACCAGTTTAACCAAGTGGTTCATGAATCTTTGGGTTGTTTTTCAATAATTGGCTTGGAATCCAGGTTCACATGTGTTTTGTGAATACAATATTGTATTGTAGATTACCTGTAAATAATAGGAAAGAAAAACGTTTACTTGTAAGCAGTTCAAAAATATAAATTAACTAAAATTCAAGTGATATAATTTAGATTTATGAAGTGTTTTGAAATAAATGGCATTTACCTCCTTCAATTTTAGATGTTTACATACTACATTTACATTGTGGTCTAGAACAGTCAGTTGCATTTGAGCTTTCATCCAGTCATAATGAAAATGCACTATTTTCTGGGCATACTTAAACAATGAAGAATGAAAGACTTCAAAGGTACCTGAAGACAAAAATGACAGACCAAGCAATATAACAATTACGTAAGGTGGCATTTTAGATGTAATGCATCACAAATAAGCATGTGCAAATCAAACTTTGACACTGCTAAGAAGATCATTAACAAACCAACGTGTTAAAAAGCCACATCTGCTTCAGGGACAGCACCAAAGAGACATCTGAAGGCTTGAGTATCTTTCTGCAGTCTTTCTGCATTTCCTTCTTCTCTGTTGCACAGGAGTGAGAATAGCATTTAAACATTTTCTCTCCTGCTCATCTTCTTCCCATCTATGAATTTCAAAGATTAGCTCCAGTGATAGCATATGCATAAGGAACAAAGATGAAGTTATTATTAAAATAACATAATGATATGAGACAGAATTTTAATACATTTTTAAAACAATTTAAGAATATACCTCAGGATTTCCACCACAAGTTGCACAACAGTACCACAGATAATTGGAGATGGACTTTATTCATGTTTGGAGAGGGCGATAATCTTCATGAAGCTTGTTAAAAATAGCACAAAAACGCTGTTTGTTTACAGAGTGATTCTTGTGAAAATTGCAAGTAAAGCTGTATGACAAAAACTACAGACTGAAGACAAAAATTAATGGAAAGAAAAAGAAAACAAACACACATATTACATCATAACTGCATGTTTCACAAAGGTTTCAAACTTCCTTTCTTAGACAGATATTTCCAAGGGGAAAACTAAAAATGACCACATATCACTCTTTTTCAGCCACAGCAGACAAGGCTAGGAGTAAAAACAAATTTTATACAGCTAACTTGGTGGGCAGTTTAATTTAACTTTTTTCTCATTATAAACTGAGCTGTTGCAAAGAAACTGGAAGACTATCACGCTGCTGAATACTCAAAACACTTGCTTGACCTGCTAAAAATGTAATATGTACAATATGCCTTTACTGTTCACCTTTGGCTACATGCCATATTCATGTTGATTGGTTGGAATAGACTCACATATAATTTTTCTGATAAGGGAGATATGTTAGGTGTAACTACTTCCATGTTTGCATCTTTTCCCAGTAAATAATTAAGCCCTTGTTGAAAACCCAATGGCTCCATGGCGGCTTGAGCATCTATGCCAATAAACAATGTTTAAGATAAAGACATAAACTGGGACAAGCATGCGAGTATTATTAAAAGCTTTATGTGCATACCTGCACTAATTCCAAGTTAATAATTTACTTTCATCCCACCTTGTGCCATACTTGTATCGGACTTTTTTCTCATGCAGGGGTACTGCTAAATGGGAAAAAACTCTCATCACCAGGATATGTTTGAGCATCAACAGAGTCAATGCTTGTGTCTTGTATGGTGCTGTGTGTTTGCATGTCTTGTCCAGACTCCATTGTCTGTGTGGGGATAAGCAAGTGACCAGCAGAGACACACACAATGATCAAATCAAGATTTTCAAACTATTACAGAAAATATTGCCTCAATTATTTTAGAGATTCATAAATACAGCTATGTATTTTAAAATGATTTTATTTTATTGTTCATTGAACCCATGTTCCAGACAAAATATATGTCCCTGACATTGATGGTATTTTTGTTTGGGTGTCATGTGGTTTTATAGAAGCTGATCGAAGAACACCGCAAAACACTGTCTCAGTCTCTATCACCCTTGTATATTCAGTTCTGTTTGGGAGAGCAGGGTCTATATGTCTTAATGGAGGAAGGAAACAGTGGGGACAAGACCTGTTCTTTTCTACTCAGCAGACATATTAAATATTGCAAAGAGCAATAATAGTACCATTATTCAGTTGTTGACAGTAGAGCCTATGACAAACATTATTGTATTAATTGAAAATAATACATTGTATTTCTATTACTTCCATTCTCACTCAAACTATAGAGTATATGAAATACTGGTTTATTAAAACATTGAATATGAGGTGCCTAGCTTAGTTTGGGCTATGACAAAACACTTGCCAGTAGTAACAATGTCTACTGTTTGTTGTTAACAATTCAGAAACTTCATGCAACTGATATGGTAATTAAATGTAATATGACAATCTGATATTATGGGATTCACCAAATGTCTATTAAAACACCGTCCATTGAGCTTTCTGAGAATATGTTTCTATACATATCTAAGTAGCAAGAAACTACAGTTGTAGAAGTTTACATACACTTATCACGGACATGAAGGTCATGGTAATTGTGGGCTTTCGATGATTTCTTTGAACTGTTCCTTTTCTAAGGTAAAATGGTTGTATATTATACATTGTTAATGACTTTACCAAACAAGAATTTGATGCACAAGTTTGATTTTTTTGGATTTTCTAAAATCTACACAGGGTCAAAATTATACATATTGGCTCAAATATATACATACACTTACTTAAATCCTCCTTAACAAAAGCCCTGTGTGCGTCCAGGTGTCCGTGTGTGTGTCTTCTGCTGAAGTGCGCATGCGCGGGGCCGCGACGCACATCGCACTGTGCCCCGCCCATGCGCACAGCACCTTGGTCGCACACACACTCGAAGCTGGGCACACAGTGAATGGCCTATCCGCAACAGCGCATAATTAGCAAATAAAGCACACACACTGGAAGCTGGGCACACAGTGAATGGCCTTGCCGCGGCAGCGCATGATAAGCAAATAAAAGACATCATTGCTGGGGAGATTGCTGATTAGGTAGTCGCGGCCGCGCACATAAAATCTGTTGCTGGGGAGACGCCATATGTACAATAATCAGCTACACTCCAGCACAGATTAAAATACTTGCTGGGGAGACGACACAGTCACGATTATCAACTGCACGCCACACATTACATCAATTGCTGGGGACACTCTGCTGATTGCCCACTGTTGTGACAGAAAATTAAAGTCATATTACGGACATCAAAGCCAGTATTACTGTCAGAGAAAATTACAGGCATTTTATGGAAATACAAACCAGTATTACTGCGAGAGAAATTTAAAGGTACACAATACACTGGCGCATATTACAGCCACATACAAGCCAGTATTACTATAAGAAAAAATATTACGGACATATCTACTAACAACATGTCACCCAAAAAAAAAAGGACACATCAAGTAGGACAAAAGACACAGACAATCAAATCCTATATAAGTAACATCTCCTGGAAGAACAGTCAGCTCAACAAGTAAACATCAACAAAAGTAAGGCAGAAAGACAAAAAAAAAATACGAACAAATAGATCGATTGAAGAAAAAGAAAATGAGCGTCAGAAAAACGCTAAAAGAGAGAGACTCAGAAAAGCAAACCTTACAAAAAGTTAGCATTTACTTTCCAGAACCAGTATTCAGCCATGGTCAGTTATATGTTGCATTATCAACAGTTAGAAGTTTTCCAGATGTTGTTGTCAAGGTTGTAGATGGTCCTGAACAAGGCAAACTCTTGCCAAACTCAGACTGAATATTTACAAGAAATGTTGTCTGTAATGAAATTTTATAGAATAATTTCATGAGGTAAAAAAATAGAAAGTTTTTCCTAAATATCTTCTTCAGATTTTGTGTATTACAGATTGTTACAAAGGTTTACACTAAGGCAATATTAATTATACTTACTGTATTGTCATACGTTTCTATTTTATTTTTATTATTATTTTACTTTAGGCTTCTTGCAAAAATATTTTTGACAAAAAAAAAAAACAATTAAGACAAGAAACAGAATGAGGTCAGGGTCCCTTGCCATTTAATATAGACTGTTCCTACTAATGTTTATGCACTACTGTTCTAGCACCTGTTATTGTAACGGGCTTAATGTCTAGTTTTTAAATAAGTGGTACTGAAGGTTCTACAATGTCTTATAACTTCACTGGGCCAAGGCCTATTAAATTCTCGATAGTGATCATGATTAACCACAGCTGGCAGCTTTTCTGTGGAAGCATAAAAAGGTTTCTTTGACAACACTCATTGGATTGACCAGTATTCCAAACAATGGGAAAGTCATGGGAGCTCAGTAAAGATCTAAGAAAGACACAGTTACGACATGGGCAACAAATTTGATCATTTCAAGAAGCGAACAAGGCATGACACATGCAGTGAGGAAATAATTAAAGATTTAAAATACAATGGCAGTTGGCATTGGCCATTGTGTTTCTGTTGTTAACTTGTAATTTTAATTTTACATGTTCCTCAGTACACACTACACTATACCAGGAGTCCCCAACTCCAGTCCTGGAGGGCGCCCGTGACTACAGGTTTTCATTTTAACCCTTTTCTTAATTAATGCACTGTTTTGCTGCTAATTAACTTCTTTTGACTTGTTGTTTAAGATTTCTTCCCCTGAATTTCTTCATCGTTCCTCTGAATTGGTTCATTTCTTTTCTTAAATGGCACCCAAATAGAAATGAAACATGAAGTGAGTGAACCAACAGAATACCAAGTAAGTCAGGGCCTGAAACTCCAACCAATCTCACTCCAAGTAGTTGCTTAATTAGGCTCTGATTCTTGCTGTTAATTAATCCTATTCTTTAATTTTAATACTAAAGTGAGAGCTGCCACTGACATAGTCACTCCTGAAAAGTTAAAAAATCCTCCATCACTGTTACACCATGCCCAAACAGTGTCTGATCTAAAGAAACATGCCAGAGAGCTGAAAGTAAATGGAGAAAAACTAAACTGATTATCCACTATGAGATATTGAAGGCTAAAATAACAGAATACAACAACATAGCTTGTCGAGAGGTGGTGCTATTTCTCTAACACAACATAATATAATTTATCTAAAATTATAAATAATAGGACTTGAACAGAAAATTTCTGTATATGCAGATGATATGGTACTATATGTATCAGATCCACAAAATACTGTGCCTGCAGTCCTAACAGCGCTAACAGAATTTCAAAAGATTTCTGGTCACAGAATTAACTTGAATAAAAGTATACTCTTTCCTGTGAAGTCTCAAACACACAATATTAGACTGAGACACCTTCCCTTTTATCATTGCAGACTAGTTTAAATACTTAGGGGTAAACATCACAAGTAAACATAAAGCTCTTTATCAACAAATTGTCGTCATCTGTATGGAAAAAATTAAGCAAGACTTGCATAGACGGTCAACCCTTCATCTCACTTTAGCTGGAAGAATTAACATTGTTAAGATGAATATCCTTCTGAAGCTTCTTTTATTTCAAAACATTCCAATATACATCAATAAAAACTTTCAGTTTTATTACTGGGCAGCAAATATGCAAGCTATTAAAACCTGGACATGGCCACAAATAAATGAACATATACAGGCTTGGTCTGCAATAAAAATGAAATCCTGCAGTACTTCTTTACAATTCCTTGCTTTGTACCCCAATAATTGCAAGTTATCTCCAATATACTAAGAACCCAAATGTGCTTCACTCAATCAGAATAGGGAACCAATGTAGGAAGTATTTTAAAACAGAGAAGCTTTTATCTGTGGCACCTCTGCATGAGAACCACCTTTATCCACCCTCGCAAACATATGCAGTATTTAATGCCTGGAAAACATTTGGGATTAAATCACTTAGAGATCTGTACATAGACAACGTTTTTGCATCCTATGAGCAATTACATTCCAAATGTAACATTCCAGCAACACATTTTTCAATACCTTCAAATTAGAAACTTTGTTAAATAGAACCTGCCCAATTTTCCTCACCTCACACCTCCCTCTATGCTGGAAAAAATATTGCTCAGTCTCAAGGACTCGGACAACATTTCTGCAGTATATAAAACCATTTTACAATCCCACCCTTTCAAAGATCCAAGAGGACAGTGGGAAAAGGATCTCTCACTCAATATCTCAGAAAAGGAGTGGAAGGTAGCAATGCAGAGAATTCACTCAAGCTCCATATGTGCAAAGCATACAATTATTCAACTCAAAATTATATATCTAGCACATCTGTCACGTTTAAAAAATTGTCCAAAATGTTTCCAGGGCAAGGTCCAACCTGTGAACGCTGCAATCAAGTTCCAGCCTCACTGGGTCACATGTTTTGGGCCTGCATCAAATTAACATCATTCTGCACCAAATTTTTTTAATGGCTTTTCAGACAGCCTTGGTGTCACAATCCCTCCTAATCCATTAAGAGCTGTGTTTGGTGTACTCCCAGCTGGTCTTAATGTGGAGAATGTCAAACAAACTGCAATTGCCTTTACTACACTACTACACATAGACTTACCTTGCTCCACTGGAAGAATCCTAACTCTCCCCTTTTAAGTCAGTGGGTAACTATTTGAAATTGGAAAAAATCTAATTCTTACTTAGAGGATCTGGCAGAATCTAATCAATAACATTTTAGAATAAGCTTTTAAAGCACTGAGGAAGTAGATTCTCTCCCCTCTTCTTTTTCTTCTCCATTTATCTTCATTCACTTATTAATTCATCTACTTATTTTTACTAGCTTTAAATTTTACTCTGCCAGCCATGCTGTCTTTCTCAGGGGTAGGGGTTGATTTGTTTTCGATCTTATTTTTGTAAAAATGGATCTATTTGTATGGAATGTTGAGTGATTTCAATAAAATCAATAAAAGCATAAAAATATATACAGTGGAACCTCGGTTCACGACCATAATTCGTTCCAAAACTCTGGTCGTAACCCGATTTGGTCATGAACCGAAGTAACTTCCCCCATAGGATTGTATGTAAATACAATTAATCCATTCCAGATCTTCCGAACTGCATGTAAATATACATTTTTTTAAGATTTTTAAGCACACATATAGTTAATTATATCATAGAATGCATAGCGTAATAATAAACTAAATGTAAAAACAGCCTTACGAACCGCTCGCTGTAAACACTTTTTTTAATGAGTTTTAAGCAGAGGGAAAAAAATGAACATTTGAAAAATCCATAATTTAAACAACCACATCATGCCTTACCACACTATGAATGCCACTTCTCTTGCGAAACTTTTCAAACCATCCTCTAGTGGCTTTAAATTCTTCACTTTCGTAGAAGGATAGTTTTGCAGCAAATCACCATGAATCTTCCTGGCTTTCTCACATAACATCGCCTCGCTTACGTTGTCCCCTGCAAGTTGCTTCTCATTCAGCCACACTAGCAACAGCTTTTCAACCTCTTCCAGCACTTGAGGCCTCTGCCTGGTTAACACTGTAACTCCTTTTGCAGCATCAGCTGCTTTAATGGCCTCTTTCTGCTTTAGAAAAGTCAAAATCATAGAGTTTGACTTCTTGTTCTTGGCAGCAAGATCAGTAACACGAACGCCACGCTCATACTTTTCAATAATTTCTTTCTTTACTTTGATTTAAATTTTCTTCAAACCTTTCTTCTCACCATTCTTCACTTACTTAGAAGCCATGGTTAACTGCAAAAGCACACGACATACTGTAGAGCACAAAGACTTCACAGCGAAAGCAAGCACACATCTGACCAAGAACAATGCAACACGTGTGGAATTCATCGGCGCGCCAAACCGAAAGGGAAACTGGCTTGTTCGTATACCTAGTGTGTGGTCATGAACAGATGCAAAAGTTTGGCAAACGTTTTGGTCGTAAACTGATTTGTACGTGCTCCGAGACGTTCATGAACCAAGGTTCCAATGTGTATATATATATATATATATATATATATATATATATATATATATATATATATATATATATATATATATATATATATATATAATATAAATAACAATGCTAGTAATCCGAGAGTTTTATTCTCTACAACTGAACGTCTGCTAAACCCAGGTCACTCAATGGAATGCCTCTAAAAAATGTCCTGTGAAATTTGTGAGTCTTTTGCTATATTTTTTAATCACCAAATTAATATTAGAAATAATATAGTACATCTCCCTAATACTTAATTCTTAAACTGTGTTAATCCATTTTAAAAAACATTAATAAATTCTTTCACCAGGATAGATTTACCTGATTTATATAAAATAATTTCTCAACTAAGACCCTACACCTGTGTCCTTAACCCAATACTAAAAAGTTTTTTCAAAGAAGTATAAGGGGTGCTAATTGATGGTGTTCTTGACATAGTAAATTCATCATTAGATATGGGGGTCTTCTCGGACTGTGTTATGACTGCTGTAGTTAAACCCCTCCTCAAGAAAAATAATCTTGACTCCTCTGCTTTTTAAAATTTTAGACCTATTTCTAACCTGCCTTTCTTAAGTAAAATCTTAGAAAAGGCAGTCATTATGCAGCTAAATGATCACCTGAATAAACATGCGGTTCTTGACAAATTTCAGTCAGGATGTAGAACAAATCACAGTACAGTTAAAGTGCTAGTTAAAGTAGTACATGACTCACAGGTAAATGCAAACAGAGGCCATTTATCTGTTCTCATCCTCTTAGATCTGAGTGCTGCATTTGATACCATTGATCACAATATTCTTAGAAATAACCTTAGTCAACGGGTGGGCCTCTCTGGCAGTGTCTTACATTGGTTTGAGTCTTACATGGCTGGTAGAAAATTCTTTGTTAGTTGTGGTAATTATATTTCAATAACACATGATATTCTATATGGTGTTCCACAAGTATCTATCCTGGGTCCACTGCTCTTTTCGATCTACATGCTTCCATTAGGTCATATTATCTGTAGGCATAACGTGAGCTACCACAGCTATGCTGATGACACACAACTGTATTTATCAATAGCACCTGATGACCTCGACTCTCTTCGTTAACTGACACAATGTCTTACTCGTGTTTCTGAATGGATGAGTAGTAATTTTCTCAAGCTAAATAAGGAGAAAACAGAAATCTTAGTGATTGGCAAAAATGGATATAATGAGGGTATTAGAAATAAACTTGATCCATTAGGCTTAAAAGCAAGGTTATAGTTAATGAAAACTAAAATCAAAATTGAAACTATTATTAAAAGAACATTTTTGTAAACTGAAATAAAATACTTGACAAAACTGAAACGAAAAACTAAAACTAAATGAAACTATTAAAGTAGCTGGAATGTCTAACTGAAACAAAATAATAATTTACTAAAAATATTTTTAGTTTAATTTTGTAATGAATGTTCTTGCCGTTAGTCTTTAACCCTTGTAACTTTTAACTCTAAAACAGAAAGTCATCCACCACGAGCCACCCACATATATTCATCTAGTGAACAGCGGCTGGTGAATGAGGGTGGGTGTTCACGTAGCAGTTGCAGTGTCAGAGCGAGCTGAACACTGATATGTAAAGCATGTGAAATAGAAAGTGATTTACTGGCAGCCTTTCATTGTGCTTGTTGTATATTGAGATGTAATCCAAAGGCATGAAGTCAGAATGTGCTGGTCAACAAAACCTTTACCATACGGACAGAAAAATCACAACTGAGTAACTTTCAGTTCACTTCTCAGGTGTCTGCGTTTTGTTGACAATAACTCACCTTCCACTTAACACAGGATAAATCCTTTTTGAAAATAAAATGCCAATGATCAAGAGACTGACAAGGTCAACGTACTAGATCAGCATATTGTTACTCACCAATCACTTTTGCCGTATAAAATTCCTGAGTTGCCAATGTCTCTACTGAACTACAGGTAGGCAGGCGAAGAGAGTTCGAAAACTGGTGGAAAGCTAAACCTACTAATGATAGATAGACTAATGATGTCTTTTTGTACAGTATTTATTCTATATTTATTAATTTATCTTGTAAAATACCTGATACTGTGAAAATTTTGTTTCCCTTTTTTCAATTTTATTCTCTCTCTCAAAATAGATAGTTGAAATATCATATTTCTTCTTAGCATTGGCCATATCTATATATATAATTCACTAAGGCAAGACACCCATGGAAAGCACGCCGGAAGGGCGTGGATTCACTAAGCCGCCGACAAGTAAGACACCTATGGCACACGCAGGGAGGAGCCACGCCCACCAACTCCAAGACCATTGGATACGACAACAACTCGCAGAGCCACACCCATCAACTCGGACGCGACAACACAGAAGGAACGGCGTTATTAATATTCGTCTGTCGTAGAGGCCTCATTGACTGTTCATAGAGGCATGTTTCTCGCGGAGGTGAATCGCCATATGCATCGTATAAAACGGTTTGCGAGGGTATCCCATGGGATCCTTAAAACAATCCTTTACAACTGAGGTTAAAACACAATGAAGTAAGCAGTCTTTAAAAACTGAGTTTTCGGTTACGACGCATGACCGCATGCACCATAGCAAACTGTTTTACACACTACATACAGCAATTTGCATCCGCAACAAATATGCGTCTTCTTTACTCACGGACAATTATATGTTGCTCTCTCCAGAGTTTCATCTTTTCATTCACTTTCTGTTGTATCCTCAAACCCTCCCTTTTTAGACAACTGTGTCTTTCCAGAAGTGTTCAACCATCAATAAATAATTATACGCCGTTTGTTATGCCGCGGGGTCACTATTGTGTTGTATTTTGCTCTCTCCAGAGTTCCATCTTTTAATTCACTTACTGTTGTTTTCTCACACCAACCCGTTTTAGACAACCATGTCTTTCCAGAAGTGTTTAGCATTCAATAAACAATTATGCAGGAGATTGAGCGTGTGTCTACCCGGCGCAGAGAGGCGTGGGTTAGCCATTGAACCCCCATTCGGGATGCAAACCGTGGAATTCCCACTAAGTGCGACTCATACACTCCCACTGGTTTTGTCCCTACCCTTTGTACACACCCCCCTCCCACCTCGCTACTACCGTGGTCGGGTGTCTTGGTGGATTATATATAGAAAAGCAGCCAAAACAGCACAGAGCAATGAAACATCTACGTCAGTCGCAGGTGCATTTGGACTGTGTAAATTCGACAATGACTCAAGTGACGAGTTGGAGGTGGGTACATGAGCGGGAAGTGCATACTGAATGAGATATCAGCAGACTCGCATGATGGAGGGAGCTGAATGGACGTCCTTCTCCTCTCCTCCTGTTCCACACTCCTCGCCGTGCACCCCCATCCCTCCGTCTGGCAGGAGAAGGCACGACTGCAGTCCGCCAGTTTTCAGTCATGGATGATTGTGTGTTGGTTCGTTCCGTGCATTGTTACAATGTTGCTTTTCTTGCTGATTTATTACATTACCGATTTTTCAAATGTTCATTTTCTCCCTGTGCTTAAAAATCATTAAAAAACCAGCCTGATTACGCGCCGTATGGTACGCCGCGGGTTGGCTAGTCATACATATTGCATACCACGGATTTTTCCTGCCTTGCATCCAGACCTGCTAGAGTAGGCTCCAAGTTGCCTGCGATCCTGCTCTGGATAAACAGGTTTAGATAATGTACATATTGTTCCTAATCTCAGACGCGGTCTCTGTTGTCTTGTACCCGTCCATATGCATATTACTTACTCCTACTCTACTCATTATGGATTTAATGTTCTTATGATGGGCTATTCAAGTCTCACTGCCCCTAAGTTTGACACTACAGGTGCCGGTCATAAAATTAGAATATCATGACAAAGTTGATTTATTATAGTAATTCCATTCAAAAAGTGAAACTTGTATATTAGATTCATTCATTACACACAGACTGATGTATTTCAAATGTTTATTTCTTTTAATTTTGATGATTATAACTGACAACTAACGAAAGTCCCAAATTCAGTATCTTAGAAAATTACAATATCAATTAAGACCAATGCAAAAAAAGGATTTTTAGAAATGTTGGCCAAATGAAAGGTATTAACATGAAAAGTATGAGCATGTACAGCACTCAATATTTAGTTAGGGATCCTTTGGCCTGGATTACTGCAGCAATGCGGCGTGGCATGGAGTCGATCAGTCTGTGGCACTGCTCAGGTGTTATGACAGCCCATGTTGCTCTGATAGTGGCCTTCAGCTCTTCTGAATTGTTGGGTCTGGCGTATTGAATCTTCCTCTTCACAATACCCCACAGATTTTCTATGGGGTTAAGGTCAGGCGAGTTTGCTGGCCAATCAAGAACAGGGATACCATGGGCCTTAAACCAGGTACTGGTAGTTTTGGCACTTTGTGCAGGTGCCAGGTCTTGTTGGAAAATGAAATCTGCATCTCCATAAAGTTCGTCAGCAGCAGGAAGCATGAAGTGCTCTAAAACTTCCTGGTAGACGGCTGCATTGACCTTGGACCTCAGAAAACACAATGGACCAACACCAGCAGATGACATGGCACCCCAAACCATCACTGACTGTGGAAACTTTACACTGGACCTCAAGCAACGTGGATTCTGTGCCTCTCCTCTCCTCCTCCTGACTCTGGGACCTTGATTTCCAAAGGAAATGCAAAGTTTACTTTCATCAGAGAACATAACTTTGGACCACTCAGCAGCAGTTTTGTCTTTAGCCCAGGCGAGACGCTTCTGACGCTGTCTCTTGTTCAAGAGTGGCTTGACACAAGGAATGCGACAGCTGAAACCCATGTCTTGCATATGTCTGTGCATGGTGGTTCTTGAAGCACTGACTCCAGCTGCAGTCCACTCTTTGTGAATCTTCCCCACAGTTTTGAATGGGTTTTGTTTCACAATCCTCTCCAGGGTGCGGTTATCTCTATTGCTTGTACACTTTTTTCTACCACAGCTTGTCCTTCCCTTCACATCTCTATTAATGTGCTTGGACACAGAGCTCTGTGAACAGCCAGACTCTTTAGCAATGACCTTTTGTGTTTTGCCCTCCTTGTGCAAGGTGTCAATGGTCGTCTTTTGGACAACTGTCAAGTCAGAAGTCTTCCCCATGATTGTGTAGCCTACAGAACTAGACTGAGAGACAATTTAAAGGCTTTTGCAGGTGTTTTGAGTTAATTAGCTGATTAGATTGTGGCACCAGGTGTCTTCAATATTGAACCTGATACTGAATGGAATTATTGAAATAAATCAACTTTGTCATGATATTCTAATTTTATGACCGGCACCTGTACATGCTTATTTTTCTTTGTTTGCCTCAATACAGTTTGGTGGGGTCTGCACAGTGGTTCAAGCCTAAGACCCCTCTTCTTCCTAAGCCCCCATAATTTTCACGATCACACCAGTCAGAATACAGCAGAATATATTTTCTGATTGTTTATATCTTTTCAAGCCTGCAGGTGGCAAAATTCTGTCTATAAACTGTATGTGCCTGAGATGGAATCAGAGATCAATATGGATGGTAGAAAATAACAAAGCCCAGTATGGGAGATTTTTTAATACAATATTGAAGGCATTCATTATAAGCGTTATCAGTCTTGGAGATTTGTTCAGGTCAAATGACATAGAAAATATTTAAAAAATTATAAAATTTTATATTTTCAGTATTTGCTTTTGATTATGCTTGTTTGTATCAGACAAAAACAAAACCAGATAGTAAACCATGTAGTGTAGTAAGGTTCCATTAACATTAAACTCCTATTAGATTTTTTTTCAGTTGGTAAGATTACTGTAACGCACTCCACTCAGGATTACCCAACCCAACTAGTGCAGAATGCAGCTGCTAGAACCTTAACTAGGAAAAGAAAATCCAAGCATATCTGTTCCGTTTTGATGTCACTACACTGGTTACCTGTGCCTTTTAGAATTGACTTTAAAATACTGCTTATGGTTTACAAAGCCTTAAATAATCTCACTCCATCCTATATTTCGGAATGCCTTTCACCTTACACTCCAAAACGTAACCTTAGCTCTTCAAATGAGTGTCGGTTTATAATTCCAAGAGCTAAACTTAAAAGAAGTGGTGAGGCAGTCTTCTGCTGTTATGCACTGAAAATCTATAATAGCTTACTGGTAGAAATTCTCCAGGCTAATATGGTGCAGTACTTTAAAAAAAACTGTTAAAAACTCATTATTTTAACATGGCTTTATCATAGATTCATTTTAGTTTAACCCGGATATTCTGTATATGCATTTAATTATAATTTTTTCTTGGCTACGAAATCCGTATTAACACCTATTTTCTCTCTTGTTCTTTGTGCGTTTTTCTGTGGTAGTGATCAAAGCACCGTGCAGTCCATTGCACTACCGTGCACTACATTGATGGATTGGAGACCAGAGATCCACATGTCCATTGTCATCATTGTTTAATTCTTCCATGTGGAGCCTGAAAACCTGAGGAATGACTGAGATCATTGATATTAGGTAGAATTCTCAATGGGGGCTGGGTGGTCTCGTGGCCTGGAACCCCTGCAGATTTTGTTTTTTTTTTTTCTACAGCCGTCGAGGAGTTTTTTTTTTTCTGTCCTCCCTGGCCATTGGACTTTACTTTTAGTCTATGTTAATTTGTATTGTCTAATTTTATTTTTGTATATATATATATATATTTTTATTCTTTCTTCATCCTGTAAAGCACTTTGAGCTACATCATTTGTATGAAAATGTGCTATATAAGTAAATGTTGTTGTTGTTGTTTAATTCCATGGCTTTCATTGTGTAATAGCATGAATTTCTGAAATTGTTGATTTTCTCTTTTCCAAGAGCAGTGTTAAAATGTTTTGGGGACCTGTGTGACGATGCGGGTCCACTCCAGGGTCCTACCCAACTTCCGGGAGCTCTTGAACCCGACACCGGGTTCAAATGAAGCCAGGGGATAGTGCAAACAGCGCCAAGGTGCTTTTATTAAAACAAATAGTTGTGACCAAACAAAGTCAATAGTGCAGTGTTCCACAGACCCAATAAATAATTCATAAAAACAGTGCAAAGTGGGGATAAAAACAATAAATCCTTTAAAATCTGAGGTTAAAAATGCAGTCTCACTCTTCACAATCTCAGCACACCTCCATCTCTCATTCTTCCCAGCTCAGCCATAACTCGCATAGCCGGTGGAGACCCAACAGCAACGAGCTGCTTTCAGCTGACCGCCGTCTTGGCTGCCTTAAGACATCATGTCCAGACCATCCGAGGTCAGCTCTCCTCCTTTCTTCCTTCACGTTCACATAGTCACTCCTCAGATCCATTGGGAGGACAACTGCCTTGCTCACCCCACTCCACCCAAATGTTCAGTGGGGTGGACTAGCCCCTAGAGCGTCACAGCCAGATGCTCCTTCGCAGGGCCCCAGCTCGTTCTGCTTCAAAAGAAAACCTGCCTTTACACGTCCTTTAACCTCTTTTCCTCTATCCATCCCCTTTCCTTTGTGCCAGCCTGTATACTGTATACACACACACACGCACACACATGGGCACAGCGCCTTAATCACTTGCTGCAGGAAGCCAATGAAGCAATTGCGAACGATCGCACCCACATGTGCAGGTCCAACTCGCTCAAGCTACTCCAATTAACTCCCCACAGCCGTGCAATCGCGCCCACAGAGAGTGACACAGCTTTATGGATTTAAAACCTGGTCCATTTTCTTTTGAAGCCGCACACACGCTATACCACAAACTGAGCAGATCAGCATTCCTCAGACCTTCACCTTTCTTTATTTTCAGACATTGCATGTGTCACACACTTGCAATTGGGAGACAGCTGAAGGGCCTAAATGATAGTAATACCACGCCAGACCAGGAGGCGGTGGGATGTGCCGACTGTCTCTCTCAATCTCTTGCAGACCACTCATGGGAAATCCCGCAGGGTTCAAGCACCAGTGATGAGGTCACTTCCAGTCCTGACAATGTCACTTCCGATTCCGGCACCAATGATGACATCACATCCATTCCCAACAACTTAATTTCCTTTACGGGCCTTTAAAGCCACCATCTTACCTCCATAATATCAGTACTATTCTGGACTCAAACCTGTGAACAGTCAGTCAGTCATTATCCAACCCACCCTGTGAATGCCTCTGTTCAATTTACTTCAGTAGTGCAGCAAGGAAACAATATACAGGTGGCTGCACCAAACCTTTATGATGTTTGTGACTCATCTTTGTGACAGTGGTGTAGCTGGCAGGATTGATGATTCCCAGAAGAAACCAGGATGGGACCTAAAGTCTAACCAGGTGGGAGAATACCAGGGCAGAGTTTCCAGGACAGTGGTTCGCCCAGTGGTCTGGATTGACCCGGTGCAGGCTCTGTTCCCAAAACATAAAACGGGACAAATATTTAACCAAAGGGAGAGTGTGGAAGAGGCACACCGACATGGGATGGTTCCTGGGGGAAAAACAATAAGGGCTTATTATGTTCTCTCGGAGGATACAGCTGAGCCACCCTTTGGGGTCAAGATACCAGATAAATATGAGCTGTCCCCAGACTAAGAGACATAAAATTTAAAAACTTGGGAACTCGATCTAGAGGGGTCAGACCCAGGAGCAAGCTTTTACCCTCTGGGAACTGGTGTTACACTGGCTACGGCCTTTTGAATTAACCACTTCAAATAGTGCAGCAGGTAGCCTGCTTTGTATTAAAAAAGGGTCTTACTAATAATTTTACCCAGGCAGTCTGGGAAGACTTTCACTCCATGCAAGCCAGCCTTGCAATCTGAGAGAGCAGAATGGTCCTCTAGTGGACTCCATGAGAATTACGTCCCTTAAACTACGTCTCTTTCATACAATTCGGAGCCTGTTCCGAAGTCCCCAGTGCAGTGGGCACACCGCTTACCCGGGAGCAAGAAGTGATGCATGTGGAGAGAGGGGGAACGGTTATGTGCACTTACGAACCCCCTAACTGTGACTCATGTGGAAGTAGTTGTGGTAAATGGCACTCTTGGACTCTGGCAGCAGCATTTCTATTGTTGATTGATATGTACTACCGCAACAATGGAAAAAAAAGACCCAAAATATTAAATGCATACACGGTGAAAGCCGTAATTATAAAACTGCCCTATGTTTTATCAGTTATGGTGGATAGTTAAAAAAAATCCCCATGGTGGTACTCTCCAAACCACCTTTTCCGATGATTCTAGGGCGGGACTGGTCTGACAATAAATGACTAACCCAACTCAAGCTGTCTCCACGCCATGTAACCAGCCAGTGGAGAGAAATCCGGAAGTCCAAGGATTGGATGGGGAGATTCCTGGACCGTCGCATGCGAGTGCATCATCCACCAGTGCCACAACGAGCCGGGAGGATTCTTCGCCCATTGAGGTCAAGCTGGACCCTCTCTCCGAAATGCACTTTCAGTTTAGAGAGACACTGGCTTCTTTTAAAAGGGAGCAGTGGAATAATGACTCCCTAAAGTTTGCGAAAAATGCAGTGGTTCTTGTCAATGGCCACTGCACACATCAGCCCATGCCACAGGGTCCTATTATATCGTGTAGCGGAAGATGGGGGTGAGGTGCGGAAATTGTTGTTAATTCCACAAACATACCGGCGGAAGGTCTATGAATTAGCACACTTCCACCTCCTAGAAGGCCATTTGGGCACCGAAAACACTTTAGGGAGAATTAAGGTCTGATTTTATTGACCGGGAAATGAAGGAGGAGACTTGTCGTTTTTGTGTCTCTTGTCCGGAGTGCCAATTACAGCAAACTCCTAGGAAGGATCAAGCTCCTCTCATCCCCCTTCCCTTGACTGAGGTTAAGACTGCATTCCACACCCCTAGCGGACACTGGCAGTATTGTATCCTTCCATTCGGGTTACATGGGGCTTCTGCAACTTTCCAGCATTTGGTGGATAAAGTGCTCCACTCCCATAATGCGTATAGTATTGCTTACTTAGATGATGTGGTCAATTGTTCCAGTACATGGAAGGAACACATACAGCAGGTTAAAGCGGTATTATGGATGCTTAGAAAAGCTGGACTAAAAGAAGCCAAATATTTAGGCTACCTGGTGGGTCAGGGTATTGTGAAACCTCAGTGTTCAAAGACTGATACCATACTGAAATGGCCCCGTCCATGAAACAATTGACAAGTTCAAGCATTTCTCAGACTAGCGGGATATTACTGCTGGTTTGTCCCTCTATTTTCTGAGACAGTTGCGCCCTTCACTGATTTAACAAAGAAGAGGGCTCCAAACTACGTGTTATGGACTGATGAGACAGATGCTGCATTTTGTGACCTGAAGCAGGCCCTTATGTCAGCACCTATATTAAAAATACCATCATTTTTGTACTTCCTTTTATACTCCAGATGGACGCTTCGAACACAGGCCTGGGTGCCGTGCTGAGCCAAAACGTTGATGGTGTTGAACACCCCGTCATGTTCTTGAACCGGAAGCTGCTGGATCGTGAGACCAGGTATGTGGCGGTGGAACAAGAGGCCCTTGTGATTAAATGGGCAATTACATAGTTGAGGTACTACCGCTTGGGCCGTGAATTTACTCCAGTGATGGATCATGCTCCCCTACAGTGGATAGACCTGCAAAAGGGCTCTAATCTGTGGGTCACTAGGTGGTTTCTTGACCTACAACCATATAAGTTTTCACTTGTTCATCATAAGGGTACTCTAAATGCCAATGCCAATGCTCTCTCTCGAGGCCATGACTTCTTGGTCAGTTCTGCCAGACCTAATCGGTCTGGGCTTCATTTCACACATGTGAAATTGGGAGACAGTTAAAGGGCCTAACAACTTCCATTTTTCCGATGCCAATGATGATGTCACTTCCGGCCACACCCCTAATACTGATAACAGCACTTCCGGTTCTGGTGCCAATGATGATTTCACTTCCGCCACCCGGGAACAATGTCACTTCAGGTTCCTGTCCCGATGACGTCCTTTACCGGCCTTTAAAGATGCCATCTTACCTTACATTTTGTATTTCATTATTATTTGGCTGCTAATTGAGGAAAATGAAACAATGAAGGGTTCTGAGTCTTAAAGAGCAAGTCAAATAAAATGAATTCAAAAGAAGTTAATTAGGAGCAAAACAGGCCATTAATTAAGAAAAGGGTTAGAATGAAAACCTGCAGCCACTGGGGCCCTACAGGACCGGAGTTGGAGACCCCTATACTATATAATATTGACATTACTTGTTTTTGATGACTACTCCCTTAATTGAACAAGTAATTTGTGGGCATGTATTATAGCCTGAGAGTTCATATCTGTAACTACACACAAGAATGACCAAGCTAATCAAAGTGAAACTTTTTGAAAAACTGTAAAAATCAGTTTGTCAAGATCTACTGAATTGGGCCTTATGTTTTTGGAAAGTAGGTTAATAGAGATAGGTCAGTTTCCCTCATGTAACTTACACAATGGGGAATTTTATAGACATTGTGATAGGTTTCAGATTGGGTTTATTAAAGAATGATAGGATCATAACTACTTTGCTAACTGTAGGGCATAAGACAGCATGAGAGAAACAGTTTAAAAAAGGATATTAGGAAGGCTAAAAAAACAGAGAGAAATATTGCAGAAAAGAAGAAAGATGGCCCAAAGAAATTCTTTTAGTATTTTAGTTGTAAAAGAACAGTGAAGGAGGAGGTAACTAGTATTAAGAATGGTACTTTTTAGTAACTTGAAATAAAGACAGAGAATTTAATTTCTGTAAGCAGGATACTGATGGAACTCTGTACAAGTATGTATGTATGTATGTATGTAGTGCCTCCATTAATCACTGAACCAAACACACTTAATGCATTCTCGCACCCGCTTGGAGTCTGCACCTACATGGGGAACAATGATATATTTAAAATCCGTGCAACGGCAAGGGTTCACACATCACAAGGATACACTTGTAGAAGGAAGTTGGCAAAGGTGGATACAATTCTCAGTAAATTTTAAAAGCACTGAATATGGTGAGGGTGACTTACAGTGGTGTGAAAAACTTTTCGCCCCCTTCCTGATTTCTTATTCTTTTGCGTGTTTGTCACACAAAATGTTTCTGATCATCAAACACATTTAACCATTAGTCAAATATAACACAAGTAAACACAAAATGCAGTTTTTAAATGATGGTTTTTATTATTTAGGGAGAAAAAAAAATCCAAACCTACATTGGCCCTGTGTGAAAATGTAATTGCCCCCTGAACCTAATAACTGGTTGGGCCACCCATAGCAGCAATAACTGCAATCAAGCGTTTGTGATAACTTGCAATGAGTCTTTTACAGCGCTCTGGAGGAATTTTGGCCCACTCATCTTTGCAGAATTGTTGTAATTCAGCTTTATTTGAGGGTTTTCTAGCATGAACCGCCTTTTTAAGGTCATGCCATAGCATCTCAATTGGCTTCAGGTCAGGACTTTGACTAGGCCACTCCAAAGTCTTCATTTTGTTTTTCTTTAGCCATTCAGAGGTGGATTTGCTGGTGTGTTTTGGGTCATTGTCCTGTTGCAGCACCCAAGATCGCTTCAGCTTGGCCGGACATTCTCCTTCAGCATTTTTTGGTAGACAGTAGAATTCATGGTTTCATCTATCACAGCAAGCCTTCCAGGTCCTGAAGCAGCAAAACAACCCCAGACCATCACACTACCACCACCATATTTGACTGTTGGTATGGTGTTCTTTTTCTGAAATGCTGTGTTCCTTTTATGCCAGATGTAACGGGACATTTGCCTTCCAAAAAGTTCAACTTTTGTCTCATCAGTCCACAAGGTATTTTCCCAAAAGTTTTGGCAATCATTGAGATGTTTCTTAGCAAAATTGAGACGAGCCCTAATGTTCTTTTGCTTAACAGTGGTTTGCGTCTTGGAAATCTGCCATGCAGGCCGTTTTTGCCCAGTCTCTTTCTTATGGTGGAGTCGTGAACACTGACCTTAATTGAGGCAAGTGAGGCCTGCAGTTCTTTAGACGTTGTCCTGGGGTCTTTTGTGACCTCTCGGATGAGTCGTCTCTGCGCTCTTGGGGTAATTTTGGTTGGCGGCCACTCCTGGGAAGGTTCACCACTGTTCCATGTTTTTGCCATTTGTGGATAATGGCTCTCACTGTGGTTCGCTGGAGTCCCAAAGCTTTAGAAATGGCTTTATAACCTTTACCAGACTGATAGATCTCAATTACGTCTGTTCTCATTTGTTCCTGAATTTCTTTGGATCTTGGCATGTTGTCTAGCTTTTGAGGTGCTTTTGGTCTACTTCTCTGTGTCAGGCAGCTCCTATTTAAGTGATTTCTTGATTGAAACAGGTGTGGCAGTAATCAGGCCTGGGGGTGGCTACGGAAATTGAACTCAGGTGTGACACACCACAGTTAGGTTATTTTTTAACAAGGGGCAATTACTTTTCACACAGGGCCATGTAGGTTTGGATTTTTTCTCCCTAAATAATAAAACCATCATTTAAAAACTGCATTTTGTGTTTACTTGTGTTATATTTGACTAATGGTTAAATGTGTTTGATGATCAGAAACATTTTGTGTGACAAACATGCAAAAGAATAAGAAATCAAGAAGGGGGCAAATAGTTTTTCACACCACTGTAGATAACATTTCTTTAATCTTGCATGAAGGTTAGACTATTATCCCAAAACTAGCACACTGGGAAGGTGGTTCCCAATTTTTAAAATAGGAGACAAAAATGACTATGCCAGTTACTGAGGGATCACACTACTCAGCTTTCCTGGCAGAGCCAATATGGAAGTAGAGATTCATAAGCAGCAATTCAGACCACCTCTGTCCTTATATTGATATTTGAAAATTTACAAATTTTCTGCAGCCTTCAAAAACTCTTATGACTGTGTGTACCTTATGGCATTTTGTGCAAAGATTCTACAAAATGATTGGCCATCAGTGTCACAGCTGCATTACTCTTGGTGGATATGTCAGTTAAAAGTGAATACAGTGGCTAAAATTAAATTCTTACAAAGGAATGTTAGGCTATACTATAAGTAGAAAAGGAGAAACCTAGGAAATACTTGAGGGAATTATACCTTTCCACAAACCTACAAAGTTAAGAGAAGGGGCTAAAGATTGGCAATTAACATAGAATATCATATTTTGTACACCTTGCATGTTTCCACTGTGACCATCATTAGGAAAAGTGGATTCAAAGTGCAATGTAATAATGTTTTCAGAAACTGAGAGTAGCAAAATAATTGCTAGCTATGCCCTCCATAATGTTGTGCACAATTGGTAGCTACAAAAAGAGATGGCCATATTAACTAAACAAGAAGTAAAGGAAAATAAAACAGTAAGACCAAAAATTAAGTAAAGCAGAAGAACTAAAACAAACAACTTTATATACCATGGCATAGGTAACGCATCACAATCAACAATTACAGATGGATCATTTTCAGTCAGTCAGTCATTATCCAACCCGCTATATCCTAACACAGGGTCACGGGGGATCTGCTGGAGCCAATCCCTGCCAGCGCAGGGCGCAAAGCAGGAACAAATCCCAGGCAGGGCGCCAGCCCATCGCAGGATGCACACACACACACACACACACCAACCATACAGTAAGGACAATTTAGGATCTCCAATGCACCTAACCTTCATGTCTTTGGATTGTGGTAGGAAACTGGAGCACCTGGAGGGAACCCACACAGACACGGGGAGAACATGCAAACTCCATGCAGGGAGGACCCAGGATGCGAACCCAGGTCTCCTTACTGCGAGGCAGCAGTGCTACCACTGCTCCACCGTGCCACCCCTGGATCATTTTCATCCAAATGTTAATCCTTCTTTTCAACTTGGAGTGCTGCCGTACGAATTCCAGCTTCTTTAAGGCATGGATCATCTGAAACAAGGCTCCTTCTGAAACAACTCAGTTGTATGGACAACTGCACCAAAATGTGTAACTCCTATCTCCCAGACAAATTATCTACTTCTAGCTAAGCCAAGGTCTGAGAACACAGATTGGAACAAGGAAACATGCAAAAGGCACCTGTAGCTAATGTCACTCAGTATACACGTACTGTGTCAGCATGCCCGTGTCGATCAAACAGAGGAAGCTCTGCAGTCTTACTTGTGACTTTATGCTATAGGAAGATAAGTAAAAGAATCAAGGTAAAAGCCATTCAATCTGGCTTTTATATTATCAACATATGAATGTTTTTTAATGTTTTTTATATAAAGGCCATCACAAAACATACAGTAATCCCTCCTCGATCGCGGGGGTTGTGTTCCAGAACCCCCCGCGATAGATGAAAATCCACAACGTAGAAACCATATGTTTGTATGGTTAATTTTATATATTTTAAGCCCTTATAAACTCTCCCACACTGTTAACATTATTAGAGCCATCTAGACATGAAATGACACCCTTTAGTCAAAAGTTTAAACTGTGCTCCATGACAAGACAGAGATGACAGTTCTTTCTCACAATTAAAAGAATGCAAACATATCTTCCTCTTTAAAGAATGTGTGCCAGAAGCAGAGAATGTCAGAGAGAAAGCGAGAGAGAAAAGCAAACAATCAAAAAATCAATACGTGCTTTTAAGTATGCCGAAGCACCGCATTTTTTAGAGGCGCGTCCGTATCCCCTAGGCAAACAGCCTCTGTGCAAACAGCCCCTCTGCTCACACCCCCTCCGTCAGGCAGAGAGAGTAAGAGAGACAGAGAAAAGCAAACAATCAAGCACCACACGGGAAGCACATCGTATATCATTGAGGAGTTTTATTTAATATGTAATACGTGCTATGATTGGGTAGCTTCTCAGCCATCTGCCAATAGTGTCCCATGTATGAAATCAACTGGGCAAACCAACTGAGGAAGCATGTACTTTAAATTAAAAGACCCATTGTGCGCAGAAATCCGCGAACCAGCGAAAAATCTGTGATACATATTTAGATATGCTTACATTTAAAATCCGCGAAGCGCGATAAAGCAAGGAATCACTGTATACACAAACAAGACTTTGCATGATACCTTGGCAGGCTTTCTTAATCACTGCTTTTTCTTTTAAGGACAGGTGTGGGGCAGACTGACTGACAGGATGACGCCCGACCTGTTGCTGCATCCATCATTCACCTTTACGCCTGTTGCAGCTACGTTGTTCTTATATGTAAGTGGACGTTTCTTGCGGGGAGGGCTTCTGTTCTCTTTCTCTGATGTAGAACCCTTGTCCTTATCTGAGTTCACCTCTGTTATAGCATGTCTTTATTTGAATACAGCAGTGTCAGATTGGGGCGAGCGTGAACGTGACTGAGAGAATAAAACTGAATTAAAAAAAAAAGCTAAACTTTACAACTACCATAAATTTACACCGGCTGTTACAGAATCAGATCAAATGTATGTTTTTATTCTAAAATAGTAAGAAAATGAGTAGCTCACTACTGAAAATGGAGGCGTCCGGGATCGAACCACAAATGTCTTGCTTATGAGTCAGCAGTTCTTACTGCTGCACCACCAAAGCGGTCATATTAAGGGTGTGTCAATATTGCACCCTAACAAGAGTTCTTTTTGTGCAGTTACATTCTTGAATAAAAGCTCACTTGTTTTGTCATGCTTGTACCTTTTGTGAAAGTGTTTATTTGATATTTGGACTTCAGGCTTCACACATTATACACTTCATATCTACATTTTGTCAATTATTACTAAAACATGAAAAATATTTCTCTTTTAATGATACAATTACATGGATTGCTGTAGACATGCAACAAACATGGAATGCATGTATTACTAATAACGATATTTTATTTGCCCTATACAACTCGAGGCAACTCATACGCAAGTAAATAGACTTCAGCTGAGAGAACTTTCTGCCTTTCTGCATTGTTGGGGGGATGGGATAGCAGGCTGCTTACTGCTTTTGCTGATCGACACATTTACAACACAAAAGACACTGATGGAGATGTGTGAACGGATTTAAGGTGGGCCGGGATTACGAGTTTTTTCATAGGCTTTGGTAATTCTAGTGTTAAACAATGTCACACCAACATCAGTAACTGAAAGATGGTATCTATCTATCTATCTGTCTATCTAGTTATGAGATGATCCTTACAGAGCTGCATGATTCATAAAGCAGAACGTCATATAAAAAAACAGATCATCATCATGATGAGCTATGGTATTTTGGTAGGAGGGGGTCACATGGACCTGGAAGAAAGAAAGATGACAACATTTAGGTACGATATAGGCAATCTTACAAAGACATATGTGATTGAGGAATGCTTGGAACATACAGTATAGAACTACAGTGAAGTCTATGGATGGCTGATATCCCTTTCCCACCATTCCCTGGGATCATTTAAGAGTAGATTCTTCAAAATATTTTCATATATTGTTGAAATGTGGTGTGAAAAATTGGGTAGGTTTACATCTCCTAACATAACACCAGGTCATGTCACTTGCACAAATTCTCAGATAAGTGTGCACTTATGGGGTGTATTAATAAAAGGGATGAGACAAAGTATAGGTGTCAGGTGGAGAACTTTGTTCCTTGATGCAAACAGAATTGTCTGCATCTTAACATAACTAAAATCAAGGAACTGGTTATTGACTTTTGCCGCACCCTATATCCATTTACTATTCAAGGAGTGAATGTAGAGGTGGTCCACACCTACAAGTACCTGCGAGCTCACAATAATGACAGGTTGGACTAGTCTTGGAAAACAGAAGAACTATATAAGAAAGGGCAGAGCAGGCTCTTCTTCCTTAAGAGACTGTGTTCCTTTAATGAGGGAAGTGATATTCTTCACATCTTCACATGCTTAGATAGGATGTACTCAGGACCCTCTGAATGTAGTAGCAAAGGAGATAGTTAAAAAAAATGCCATTATGAGCAATGCTACACATCCTCTCTCTGCATCTTCAACACTGAATACTTTCAGCCACAAAATCATTCAGCAGAAGTGTGTCAAGAAATGCTACTGGGGCTCCTTTATGCCAATAGCAATATGATTGCATAATGCTTCACTGTGACTATAACAGCCAAGTCAGAAGTTTTTTTTTTTTATTTTCTTCTTTGTTCAGACCAAAGTGTATATGCTGGTGTTTATTTATTTACTTGTTTTTCTGCTTAGTAATATATTTATTTCTTTATTTAAAGACACAACCGGTGTCAGAGCCTGGTCCGCATTGCCGGCAGTAAGTCGAGCCCGTTTCCAGTGAGAGTTGAACTCCGCCAGGGCTGCCCTTTGTCACCGATTCTGTTCATAACTTTTATGGATAGAATTTCTAGGCGCAGCCAGGGTGTTGAAGTGGTCCGGTTTGGTGGACTCAGGATTGGGTCACTGCTTTTTGCAGATGATGTTGTCCTGTTTGCTTCATCAGGCCGTGATCTTCAGCTCTCTCTGGATCGGTTCGCAGCCGAGTGTGAAGCGGCTGGGATGAGAATCAGCACCTCCAAATCCGAGAGCATGGTCCTCAGCCGGAAAAGGGTGGAGTGCCCTCTCAGGGTTGGGGGAGAGATCCTGCCCCAAGTGGAGGAGTTCAAGTATCTCAGGGTCTTGTTCACGAGTGAGGGAAGAATGGAGCGTGAGATCGACAGGCGGATCGGTGCGGCATCTGCAGTGATGCGGGCTTTGCATCGGTCTGTCGTGGTGAAAAAGGAGCTGAGCCGTAAGGCAAAGCTCTCAATTTACCAGTCGATCTACGCTCCTACCCTCACCTATGGTCATGAGCAATGGGTAGTGACCGAAAGAACGAGATCGCGAATACAAGCGGCTGAAATGAGTTTCCTCCGCAGGGTGTCTGGGCTTTCCCTTAAAGATAGGGTGAGAAGCTCAGTCATCCGGGAGGGGTTCAGAGTAGAGCCGCTACTCCTCCGCATCGAGAGGAGTCAGATGAGGTGGCTCGGGCATCTGATCAGGATGCCTCCTGGACGCCTCCCTGGTGAGGTGTTCCGGGCACGTCCAAACGGGAGGAGGCCCCGGGGAAGACCCAGGACACGCTGGAGGGACTATGTCTCCCGGCTGGCCTGGGAACGCCTTGGGATTCTCCTGGAAGAGCTGGAAGAAGTGGCCGGGGAGAGGGAAGTCTGGGCCTCTCTGCTTAAGCTGCTGCCCCCACGACCCGACCGCGGATAAGCGGAAGAGGATGGATGGATGGATTTAAAGAGCTTCTGTTAAAAGCCAAATTTTACTCTGAAGACAAGTTATATCTATCTATTTTAACGACATTTCTGATTTGTATGTAGAAAAAAAAAACTATGTAACTGGAAAATATAGTCTGGGGTGTAATTGTTCATAAGATGCATATACATTGTCCATATAAAGATCTCCAAGTGTCTACTGGGTATGAGCAGGTTGAAAAGGGTAATTAATATGTAAAGAAGCAGCAGATAAGAGCTTCCATACCTTAAAATACATATGATATGGTGAATGACTGGATTGTTATTAGTACAATGACAATAGAAAGCATTGATTGGCATACAAAACAGGGCATACAAACAAAATTTGTGCTTCACTGCAAACCTGGCTGGTGTATATTTGTTGGTTTCTGCTAATTTCCAGGATGTGCGTTATTTGCCAAACTGCAATAAAACTATAGGTTTAGGTAGTGTCACGTTGCTTTCTGCTTCAGTGTCACCATTTGGATATATGGCTATTTTGAATTCAAGATACATGATGTTATAATTGAGTTTAACTTTGGAAAAAAAGATTTGTTGATTAATAAATGGATGCTCTAAAATACATATAGCAGCGTCAGCAGGATGTTTATTTTGACAGTACTGATTCAACCTGCTAATGTAGAGGTAGACCATCTGTTAACATCTTGTTTGATTTTTTTCCATATTGCTTCAAACTTGTATTAAAACAGTTATATTTACTTGTGATGATTATTCCCAGAGGGCGGCATGGTGGCGCAGTGGTAGCGCTGCTGCCTCGCAGTTAGGTGACCCAAGTTCGCTTCCCGGGTCCTCCCTGCGTGGAGTTTGCATGTTCTCCCCGTGTCTGCGTGGGTTTCCTCCGGGCGCTCCGGTTTCCTCCCACAATCCAAAACATGCAGGTTAGGTGGATTGGCGATTCTCAATTGGCCCTATTGTGTGCTTGGTGTGTGGATGTGTTTGTGTGTGTGTCCTGCGGTGGGTTGGCACCCTGCCCAGGATTGGTTCCTGCCTTGTGCCCTGTGTTGGCTGGGATTGGCTCCAGCAGACCCCCGTGACCCTGTATTCGGATTCAGCAGGTTAGAAAATGGATGGATGGATGGATTATTCCCAGATATTTAAATTACATTTCAAATTATCACAGGATATCTATTCAACCTGATATTATATGCTACAGAATTCACTGAAAAAACTTGCTTTTTTCAAATTCATTTTTTATTCTAGAGATCTTATTGAATTCTTCTAACAAGTTTAAGATAAATGGCAAAGATTTGTGTAGGTCTGAAATATAGAACACCATATCACTGATGTATAGTGATATTATCTGTTTAAGTCTTTCCCTAATAATCCCCTTTACTTTTGATTTCTTTCAGAGATGAATAGTTAATGGCTCAATAGCTATCATGGAGTTTGTGTTATTATTACTGACTGAGGACTCTGGACTAGTATAAAACAGTAGTGAAAAGTAACAAATTAAGATTTACTTTTGTCATTGTACTTGAGTAGATTTTGTAGGCAATTGTGCTTTAAAGTATTTTACATGTCAATGTCTTTACTCTTCAAAATCTGTATTATTTAGTATCATTCTTACTTTGTTACATTTTCAAGGCAGTTAATTACAAAGTGCAATTGATTGGCTGTTATAAATCTGAAGTTCATAGTGGCCAATTAAAATAAAACCATATGTAAAAATTTGGGGGTTGAAGGTTGTAATCTGGAAGTGCAAAGCATCTTAGTAAATTATATAATGACCAAGTAGTTTTCTTGTTTTTTTTTGGCTCAGTTAGAGGATGACCTTTGATCATGACAGTAACATGCAGTGACTTTATGCTTTTGCTACAAGTAGAGACACCTGTGCAATGGACCACACAGCAGATCATTTCTGGTGTAATGGCAGCAGTGATACTCTTAAAAAAGAGATGATACTATATACCACTAGTCACACTCTAGGAAATGTTCAGTCTCCATGGCACAAGACATAAATCACTTCATTATGTGGAATAAATTGTATCCCAAAAACTATGGAATTACCTAAATACAACAAATGTTCCTCAAATTTGCAAAAACAAAAGATGTTTAAAATTGAGTATAAATAATTAAAAAAAAGTTAACCTTACTGAAAAAAACACTTCTGATAGGCACTTATCATTGTGAAAAAAGCAGTGCCGATTTGACTAAAAGGATAAGCTAGGATGTTCCCCTTTAGTGCGTAGTATACAGTTAGGTCCATAAATATTTGGACAGAGACAACTTTTTTCTAATTTTGGTCCTGTACATTACCACAATGAATTTTAAATGAAACAACTCAGATGCAGTTGAAGTGCAGACTTTCAGCTTTAATTCAATGGGGTGGACAAAAATATTGCATAAAAATGTGAGGCAACTAAAGCATTTTTTAACACAATCCCTTTATTTCAGGGGCTCAAAATTAATTGGACGATTGACTCAAAGGCTATTTCATGGGCAGGTGTGGGCAAGCAGCGGCACTACTCTGAGCCCCTCCCAGATGACTGAGCTTCTCACCTTATCTTTAAGGGTAAGCCCAGACACCCTGTAGAGGAAACTCATTTCAGCCGCTTGTATTAGCTATCTCATTCTTTCTGTCACTACCCATAGCTCATGACCATAGGTGAGGGTAGGAACATAGATCGACTGATAAATTGAGAGCTTTGCCTTACAGCTTTTTCACCACGACAGATGGTGGACAAATGGGTTTGACTTACTGCCGGCAATGCAGACCAAGCTCTGACACCGGTTGTACAGAGCCCCGCATCACTGCGGACGCCACACCGATCCGCCTGTCAATCACACGCGCCATTCTTCCCAAGACCCCGAGATACTTCAACTCCTTCAATTGGGGCAAGATCTCGCTTCCAATCCTGAGAGGGCACTCCACCCTTTATAAGCTGAGGTCCATGGTCTTGGATTTGGAGGTGCTGACTCCCATCCCAACCGCTTTATACTCGGCTGCAAACCGATCCAGAGAGAGCTGAAGATCACGGCATGATGAAGCAAACTGGACAACATCATCTGCAAAAAGCAGTGACCCTATCCAAGTCCACCTTGGCTGTGTCTAGAAATTCTGTTAAAAAAAGTTATGAACAGAATCGGTGACAAAGGGCAGCCCTGGCGAAATCCAACTCTCACTGGAAATGGGTTTGACTTACTGCCGGCAATGCAGACCAAGCTCTGACACCGGTTGTACAGGGGACCGAACAGCCCTTATAAGGGGGTCCGGTACCCCATACTCCCAGAGCACCCCCCACAGGATTCCCCGAGGGACACGGTCGAACGCCTTTTCCAAGTCAACAAAACACATGTAGTCTGGTTGGGCAATCTCCCATGCACCCTCCAGGACCCTGTTAAGGGTGTAGAGCTGGTCCACTGTTCCAAGACCAGGACAAAAACCACACTGTTCCTCCTGAATCTGAGGTTTGACTATCTGATGGACTCTCCTCTCCAGGACCCCTGAACAGACTTCTCCATGGAGGCTGAGGAGTGTGATCCCTCTGTAGTTGGAACACACCTTCCGGTGCCCCTTCTTAAAGAGGGGGACCACCACCCCGGTCTGCCAATCCAGAGGCACTGTCCCCGTTGTCCTTGCGATGTTGCAGAGGCGTGTCAACCAAGACAGTCCTTCAACATCCAGAGCCTTGAGGAACTCCAGACGTATCTCATCTACCCCCGGGGCCCTACCACCAAGGAGTTTTTTGACCACCTCAGTGGCCTCAGTCCCAGAGATGGGGCAGCCCACCTCTGAGTCCCCAAGCTCTCCTTCCTCATTGGAAGGCATGTTAATGGGATTCCCCCCACTGACCTACAATGTCCCGAGTCAAAGTCAGCAGTGCACCATCCCCACCATATACAGTGTTGACACTGCACTGCTTCCCCGTCCTGAGAAGCCTGATGGTGGACCAGAATCTCCTCAAAGCTGTCCAAAAGTCATTCTCCATGGCCTCCTCAAACTCTTCCCAAAGCAACAACCTTGTGCTCAATTCCAAGTATACAAAGGAACTACTCCTGGACTTCAACAGCCTGAACTACAGCGTTGGTGCTTTAAAAAGTGTTAAAAAACAGTCACGAATTACTTCTAAAAACTTCTGCTCCACTATTTGCAAAGGTTGTCTCTTTTAATATTCAGATAGTTAAACTCCCCAATGACGACAATATCCCCTTGTAAATTGGCCTTTTTAATATTACTAAAAAGATGTGTATTATATTTGCTGTCTGCATTGGGTGTACTATAACACACTCCTAAAATAAGACCTCTTTCCCTTATGTTTTCCAGGTGAAGCCACATGTCCTCACTAAGATGGGGCTCATCGTCTAGGTGTATAGGACTTGTGTTTCAATTCTGTTCGACATAAGCAGAAACCCCACCTCCTTTTCTGTTCTGTCCTTTCTAAAAAATGTATATCCCTGTATGTTTCACTGATCTCCATCTTTGCTCCATTACATAAAACTTGAACTTCAAACCTCTAGCATTATGCAAAGCTATTTTGAATGTGTTACCCATTTTACGTATGCATTTTAATGTTGGGTCACAATTTAAATTACTATGGTTTTTTATTTTTACAGAATTGTTTGTTCACTCATGTACAGTTCTAAACCTGGCCTTTGCTAAACTCTAAGCTCTCCCATACTCTAGTTTAAACAATCCTCGACTTACCTACTCATGTGCCTCCTCAACACATTGGTACCCCTCCAGATGTAGCCCATCATAGTGGAACAGGTCCCAACTGTTCCAAAAGGAGTCCCAATGCCCCATGCCATGGCACATGCAGAAATCTGGAGAAGACTACATTGTCAGTTCTGCTCCTTGGCCTGGCACCTAACTCTTTAAATTTGGATCACAGAACTGACAGACTACCGTTATGTATGTCATTTGTTCCAACATGGAGAATAACAACTGTATCCAACCCCACTCTGGCCAAGGGCCTATCCACCCTTCCAGGGAGGTCTCCCAGCTGTGCACCTGGAATGTAACACACTGCGCGAAACTCTCTGCCTCAGCCTCTGGAGCAAACTTATGCTTCAATCCCCCTAATGATTGAGTCCCCAGTTATCACTACCTCTCTGTTTCTGGAAACTGTTTTTGAGGTGGCCCATTGGGGCTTCTTATGCCTGCCTTCCACCTCAAAATTTTCAGAGACACTGTCTAGTTCCGCAAGGTCCTGAAAACGATTTAACACTTCCAATTCTGGGGTTGATGCTCCTGGACAGTGTGTACCCATTACTTTGCACCTTGTGACTATGACTCATCTATTTCTACCTCTCTGGTCTGGAGTCTCCTCCTGCACCACCTTAGGTGTGCACGCTATCTCTCTAAAAGACACCTGGGCAGGTGCGCCAACTCTGTACTCTAACTCAGGCCAGCCAACTCCTCCTGCAGTCCAGCAACCCTGAGATCAAGTTGCTGGATCAGCTGGCACCTTCTGCTGGTGTAACCCTCATAGAAGTTTGGCTCCTCCATGCCATCCTCTATAGAGTCCAACATCCAAATAATTGACAATCAATTGTTTTCTTGTTCCTTTAGGAACATTTTTGAAGAAATATGTATTTGACACTCAGTTATGCTTTGGCATCTAGTACAATATGAAAGATATCAAAAATAATTATTATATCATAATGTGACATATCACTCATCAATACTATTTAATAATGAAATCTTACCTCATAAATATTAGGATGCCACATTTTTGTGAGAAACCTGAAGGTTGGAGGAGAGTAGGGATAGTCTACTGGAAACTTAATATGAGCCTACAAAAGAGAAAAAATGTTGAATGCACTACAGTACTATAGTAAATCAAAATTACATTAAATGACACATAAATCATAATCTGTAAACTATTAAATAAAGGATATCAAAGATAGGACAGTATTTTTCTCAGATTTATCTCAGATCTTGTCTGTAGGTCTAAGCCATCCACCCATCAACTGGACCCCCTCCCTGCAGTTCTGGTCAAAGCCTGCCTCCCCTCTCTGGTCTCTCTTATCTCTGCTATAAACCACTCTACTCTCACTACTAGTACTGTTCCTTCATCTTTTAAAACTGCTGAAATAACCCCAATACAGAAAAAACCTGGTGCCGATCCAACTAATTTCAGTAATTTTTGTCCTATTTCTAATCTACCCTTCATTTCCAAAATTTTTGAAAAAATAGTGGCCAATCAACTTCACTCTCATTTATCTCAATATAATCTGTATGAACAGTTCCAGTCTAGTTTTCGTCCCCTCCACAGTACAGAAACGGCACTTATAAAAATTACTAATGACCTCCTTATGGCAGCGGATTCTGGTTTAATTACTTTCTTCATCCTTCTTGATCTAAATGCAGCCTTTGACACTATTGGTCACACTACTCTTCTCAATAGATTATCTTTGATTGGCATTACCCACACTCCACTAGATTGGTTCAGATCCTACCTCTCAGGCCGCACTCAGTTTGTTCAGCCTAAAACTTTCACATCTGAACCCACTGCTGTTACTTCAGGTGTGCCCCAGGGCTCTGTCCTGGGGCCACTCCTTTCATTATTTACCTCCTTCCCCTTGATAATATCTTTCGTAAATATAACATTAGCTTCCACTGTTATGCTGATGACACCCAGCTCTATCTCATTAGCAAACCTACTGCTTCCTTTCCACCCTCCTCACTTATTGATTGCATAGCAGAAATCAAATCCTGGTTTTCGTGACATTTTCTTCAATTAAATAGTGACAAAACTGAGGTTCTCCTCATTGGTACAAAATCAACATTATCCAAAACTGACCATTTTTCATTTGTTAATGATAATTCCTCTGTCTCCCCTTCCCCACAGGTTAAGAGCCTGGGTGTCATCCTTGGCAATACTTTATCCTTCCAATCCCACATCAATAACATCTCCCGGTCTGCATATTTCTACTTGCGTAACATTAATTGTATTCGCCCCTCCCTCACTCCCCACACCACTGCTATCCTTGTTCATAGCCTTGTCACATATCGTCTGGATTATTGCTGTTCCCTTTTCTTTGGTCTTTCTCACAAATCTATTTATAAGCTTCAACTGGTCCAGAACTCAGCTGCCCGCATTATTACTAGAACCCCCTCTATTCACCATATCACTCCCGTTTTGCAGCAGCTTCATTGGCTTCAAGTTCAGTTCCGAATTCAATTCAAAATTCTCCTACTAACTTTTAAGGCTATCCACACCCTTGCCCCTCCATATGTCTGACCTCCTCCATGTTGCCATTCCCTCCTGTACCCTTAGATCCTCTTCCTCCATCATTTTCACTTTTCAAATCTAAACTTAAAACTCATTGTTTAAGACTGCTTTTTCTCTTTGTTTACAATTGGTATTTTACTTTTGTTTATAATCTGTGTTTTGTCTATTGTTCGGTGTCCTTGAGTGTTTAGAAAGGCGCCTACAAATAAATAAAATGTATTATTATTATTATTTATTATTACTTTCGAAATATAAGATTTTGTTCAGTGTGACACACGTGCGCATGGGAGGCAGCTAAAGGGCTCGAATAGTGACAATTCCATGTTTGACCAGGGGGTGATGAGGTGCACTGACTTTTTCCTCTCAATCCTGTGCAGACCATTCATGGGAAATTCCACAGGGTTCTGTCGCCTGTAATGACATCACTTCTGGTGCCTGTGTCCATGATGACGTCACTTCATGTCTAGACCTTTAAAGCCGCCATCTTTGCCACACATTATCCATTCTGTTTTGGACACTGAACCAGACACAACTGCTCAATAATTAATTCTTTTGCAGCTAGGGCATAACAAACAGGTGGCTACCCCAAACTTTTTAATGTCTCCTGTACATTCTTGTGACAGTGGTGTAGCTGACAGGAAGATCCCAGAAGAGAAGGAGACAGGACCTGAAAAATAACCAGGTGGAAAGTACCATGTGCTAGTTTCCGAGTGGGTGGTTCGTCCCGGGGTTTGGAAAGACCAGGTACAGGCTCCGCTCCCAAAACACATAACCGGACTAAGAAACACATGGAGTGTATGGGAGGGGCTCACAGGATTGGGATGGTCCTTGGTGGGGGGGAGCAAAAGGGGCTTATTATGCTCTCTCGGAGGAGAGAGCTGTTCTTTCCCATGAGGCCAAAGCCTCAAGTAAATACAAGACATTCCCATACTAGCAGATGGCTAAAGAGAAGGACTGGTATTTTGACCCAGAACACAGGCTTTCACTTTGTGGAAAAAAGTAAGGCAGTGGCTAAAAAACTGCCTTACAAATCGTGGAGCAGGTAGCCTGCTTTATGTTGCTCACCAGCCTTCCAAAACAGTATACCCAGCCAGTCTGGGGGATATTTAAAGCTATGAGAGAGCTGATAGAGCTCATTGAAAGAATTAGGACAGCCTCAAAATCTGGGAGGGCAGAATGGTTCTTTAGCGGACAGAGGGATCACGCCCCAAAATCTCTGCCCTTCCCTTACAAGCAGGAGCCTATGCTGAAATCCTTGGATTCGCAGGCGTTCTGCTTACTCGGGAATGAGGTGGAATGCAGGTAGAGAGAGGGAGGAAGTTTCTGTGCACTTACGAATCCCCTGCCAAGTCCTCATATGGGAGTGGTAGTGGTAAATGGTTTTAAAACAGAGGCCCTCTTTGATTCCGGCAGCAACATTTCCATTGTTAATTGACCAGTCTAACCTGTATCCACGGAGAAACCCGTAGTTATAGAAATGCCACCTGTTTCATCAGTCACTGAGGATTTCTAAAAAAAAATTAGCAGTCTGAAGCAGTCCTCCCAAATACACCTTGTCCAATGATACTGGGGTGGGACTGGTCAAAAAGTAATTGCAGTACTCTCTACTCCTAAAGGAAATTTGGGCCTAATTATAGACAGGGACAACACGTCTCAGGCTGCCTTCGTGCCAGTAATCAGCCGGCAGAGAGAGATACAGAAGACCATGAGAGGGATGGGGAGTATCCTGGACTGTCACAAACAGACACGTCATCAACCACAACGAAACAGGGTGAAACCCCACCCCTTGAGTTCAGACTGGACCCTCTCTCTGAATTACAATTTCAATTTAGAGAAATTCCGGATTCTTTGAAAAGGGAGCAATGGAATGACGACTCCCTAAAATTTGTTTATAGGGAAGACCGACAAGCCTCCACTGGGTTCTCGCCGCTTAAATTATTATATGAACGACAACCCCAGGGTATATTGGATATTTTGAAAGAAGGCTGGGAAGGAGAGGCTCTTCCCTCCACAAATATATTAGAATAAATTATGCAATAGATTTGGAAAAATTCGACCCATTCTTAGTTACCTTTTTTTCACTTTTCCAAATAACGATCTATTATTTCCACTGTAAATCTTCAGTACTTCACTCCCAGATAATCAAGGCATGAGCTGGGAGAACTTTGTGCATGTTCTGCGGCAGTGGGGGATGGAATAGCAGGCTCCTTGCTGCTTATCTTTATCAGCACATTTACATGACAAAAGATGATGACGGAGAGGTGCAAAGGGATTTAAGGTGGGCCGGACTATTTGGTGAAACAACCAATCATCGACTGAGTGAGTGAATATATCATGTAAATCTGCTGAAGCCATAGAAGGAAAGGGATCCTGATCTCTCCTCCTTTCAGCCTTGCTCATTCTTTGCTCATAAAAATAGTCTTAACTTTGGTCCTGAATTAAACCCCAAACAGAAACAGAAGCTCAAAGAAGTTATCTTGTCTGTTCTGGAGGCAGTGAGTGAAAAACTTGGAAGGACCTTTCTGATTGAGCATGACATTGTGACTGAACCTGGGGTTATAGTGTGCGAACGCCCTTATCAACTCTCCAAAACAAAAAGAGTAGAAGTGAAGTTTGAAATCAAGCATATGCTGGAAGTAGGAGTGATAGAGGAAAGTTACAGTCCGTGGTCCAGTTACATGGGGCTCCTGCAACATTCCAACGTCTGGTGGATAAAGTGCTCCGTCCTCATAACTTATACAGTGCTGCATACCTGGATGATGTAGTCATCTATTCCAGTACATGGAAGGAACACGTACAGCAGGTCCGAGGGATACTGTGGACACTGGATGAGGCCTGGCTTCAAATCAATCCAAACAAATGTAGGTTTTGGTTGAAAGAATCTAAATACCTGGGCTAGCCGGTGGGTCAGGGTATCGTGAAACCACAGTGGTCTAAGGTAGATGCCATATTGTAATGGCCCCATCCGAAAACCAAGCGGCAAGTCCAAACGTTTCTTGGCTTAGCTAGGTACTACTGCCAGTTTGTACCTCGGTTTTCTGAGAGAGCGGCATCCTTGATGGATTTAAAATAGAAGAGGACTCCAAATAATGGGGTATGGACTGACAAGACGGACGCTACATTTAGTGATTTAAAACAGGCCCTTACGTCAGCACCTGTATTGAAAGCGCCTAACTTTTCATTGCCTTTCATTCTCCACATGGACGCTTCAGACACAGGCCTGGGAGCCATGCTGAGCCAGAGCGTTGATGGTGTTGAATACCCCATCATTTTCCAGAGCCAGAAACTGTTGGATTGAGAGATCAAGTATGCAACGGTGGAAAAGGAAGCCCTTCTGATCAAGTAGGCGATTACAGAGTTGAGGTACTACCTCTTGGGCCGGTAATTAACCATTGTTACGGATCATGCACTCCTAGAGTGGATGGCCCAACACAAGGAGTCAAATCTGCTGGTTACCAGATGGTTTCTTGACCTACAGCCATATAAGTTTTCACACATTCATCGTCAGGGCTCTCTGCATGCCATTGCCAATGCACTTTCTCGGGTTCACAACCTCTCAGTCAGGTTGGGTCTGGGCTGGGTGGGTCTCGGGGAGGCTTTTGTCACATGTCCATATGGGAGGAAACTAAAGGGCTTGAACTGTGACAATTCCATGTTTGACCAGGGGGTGGCAAGGTGCACTGACTTTTTCTCTCAATCCTCTGCAGACCATTCACAGGACATTCCACAAGTTTTTGGCACCTGTGATGACACCACTTTCTATCCAGATGATGTCACTTCCAGTTCCAGCACCCGTGATGATGTCACGTCCTGCCCAGATGACATCACTTCCTATTCAGACCTTTACAGCTGCCATCTTTTTCACATGTCTGTTTTGGACATTGAACCAGACACGACTTCTCAATAATTACACCTTTTGCTTAAAGGTGGTTGCTCCAAACCTTTTTATGTCTCCTGTCCATTCTTGTGACATCAGGTAAAAGTAGAAGTCTACACAAATCACATCAGACCTTCTCTCATCCTTATTTCAAATTCAATTTATAACTGCATGTACAGAGTACTGTGAAATTCTTAGTTGCATGTCTGAATACATCACTACAGTTTACTGCCATACTGAAAAACTATTACATATCAAAAGTGGACATGAACTTGGAACCACGATTATTACAGTTTTGACTCTTTATATTAGTTTTCATTTCTATATTTTTTGTGACCATACTTGGGAATTCAATTTAGTTTGAATTTTCCTTCATTGTGTATTTTTAGTTTTAATTTAGTTTTTATTTCACAAAGACATTTCTATTTTATTTTTATACTAGCACAACACCCGCGCTTTGCAGCGGAGAAGTAGTGTGTTAAAGAAGTAATGAAAAAGAAAAGGAAACATCTTGAAAATAACGTAACATGATCGTCAATGTAATTGTTTTGTCACTGTTATGAGTGTTGCTGTCATATACATATATACTAGCAGAATACACGCGCTTCGCAGCGGAGAAGTAGTGTGTTAAAGAAGTTATGAAAAAGAAAAGGAAAAATCTTAAAAATAACGTAACATGATTGTTAATGTAATTGTTTTGTCATTGATATGAGTGTTGTTCTCATATCTATATATATATATATCTCTGTATATATATCTATATATCTATATATATCTATATCTATATATCTATATATATATATACATACACACACAGTACAGGCCTAAAGTTTGGACACACCTCCTCATTCAATGTGTTTTCTTTATTTTCATGACCATTTACATTGGTAGATTCTCACTGAAGGCATCAAAACTATGAATGAAGACATGTGGAGTTATGTACTTAACAAAAAAAGGTGAAATAACTGAAAAAATATATATATATAATTCACTAAGGCAAGACACCCATGGAAAGCACGGCAGAAGGGGCGTGGATTCACTAAGCCGCCGACAAGTAAGACACCTATGGTGCACGCAGGAAGGAGCCACGCCCACCAACTCCAAGACCATTGGATACAACGACACCTCACAGAGCCACGCTCACCAAATCGGACACGACAACACAGAAAGAACGGCGTCATTTATACTTGTCTGTCGTAGAGGCCTCATGTACCTCCGAGTCACCTTGACTATTCATAGAGGCATGTTTCTCGCGGAGGTGAATCGCCATATGCAACGTGTAAAACGGTTTGCGAGGGGTATCCCATGGGATCCTTAAAACAATCCTTTACAACTGAGGTTAAAACACAATGAAGTAAGCAGTCTTTACAAACCAGGTTCTCGGTTACGACGCACGACCGCGTGCACCATAGCAAACTGTTTTACACGCTACATACAGCAATTTGCATCCACGACAAACATGCGTCTTCTTAGATGCTCCTGCAGGAACACGGAAGACGTTTCCCTGCACACCAACACTCCTTTTTCACTGGCCCGCGTCTACCCTTGCTCTCTAGGCATTCACACTGCCTGCCCATGTACCCGGATGCAAAAACTCACCGACCACCCAGTTAGTCCCGTTCGTCTGTGTGACTACAGTATCTATATATATATAACTAGCAAAATACCCGCGCTTCGCAGCGGAGAAGTAGTGTGTTAAAGAAGCAATGAAAAAGAAAAGTAAACATTATGAAAATAACGTAACATGATTGTCAATGTAATTGTTTTGTCACTGTTGTGAGTGATGAGTGTTGCTGTCATATATATATATATATATATCTATACTAATAAAAGGCAAAGCCCTCACTCACTCACTCACTCACTCATCACTAATTCTCCAACTACCAGTGTAGGTAGAAGGCTGAAATTTGGCAGGCTCATTCCTTACAGCTTACTTACAAAAGTTGGGCAGGTTTCATTTCAAAATTCAATGCCTAATGGTCATAACTGGAAGGTACTTTTCTCCATTAACTGTAATGGAGTTGAGCTGCAATGACGTGGGGGCGGAGTTTCGTGTGACATCATCACGCCTCCCACGTAATCACGTGAACGGACTGTCAACGCAGTATGTAGAAAACCAGGAAGACCTCCAAAAAGCGCTTAAGAAAACATGCATTATATAATTGAGAAGGCAGCGAAACAATAGGAAGCGAGCGAGTGACATATACTACCATATTCATGATTGCTGTTACCTCGGAAAGAAAGCAAGGTGCAAACCTAAACTTTAAATTAAGTTCATAGACAGGCTACCGCTGGCGATTTACATGCCCACAGGTAATGCGGGATACAAGTTTAATGAGAGGACGCAGGATATAAACAAGAGTTTTGATCACTTTGTAACTAAGTTAAAATTGTTGGTGAAGGGCTGTGCTTATGCAAATTCCGAGAGACTGTGTTTGTGGGGGAATGACAGTTAAGGCGGGTGCGGGAGTGACGTCATCATCTCCCCTCCCATTCATCTAATTTCGCTCTGAGCTGAGCTCCGAAGCAACTTCGTCAGACTGCCACCAAATACTCACAGAAAAATCCACAAGTTAATACACACGCTGTCTCTAGAGTTTCTCAACACTGAATCCTCCAGGCACTACTTACAAAAGGTTACATTGACAATCGTGTTAGGTTATTTTTAAAATCTTTCCTTTTTTTAGCACAAGCACAGCTGAGAAGCTTCGATGCATGTGCTCCATAACGCTTAAAAATAATGCATTTAATCACACTTTGCATTACAAGCAAGGGAGCTTTTGTTAATGCATGATTTCCTGGTACACCGATTACACTGATCAGCGCATCCCGATTCATTTTACCCTCGCACCACCTTAGTTTGAGAAGAAGTATGAAAAAATATGAGGTTAACATAGAAAAACAGATCACCAATTCAAGCTTTATGAATAATCGATTCGCCATCAATAATTGTTTTGGTAAAGCCATCCTCCTTCCATTTTATAATTATTCCGCCACTAGCCATGATTAAATGAACGGTAAATAAAGTAAGAGCAAAGCGTGACTTATTTAGGCAGGCATATATATGACAGCAACACTCATGACAATGTCAATCATGTTACGTTATTATTAAAATGTTTCCTTTTCTTTTTCATTACTTCTTTAACACACTACTTCTCCGCTTCGAGGCGCTGGTATTTTGCTATATATATATATATATATATATATATATATATGAATGACCTCCAAAGAACGCTGAGACTTTTGATATCATGAACGTGTCTGCAAACTGAGGTCTCCTGCCCAGCAAAAGTCGAGCAGCGTGCGCATAGCTGTGCCGGCCTTTGAGACGCTGACTGCGCTTCTGCCTTAAGTCAAAGTGAGCACTTTTAATTTTTTTCATCCTCCCCCTGCGCTATAGCCCAGACAAGTGCAAACACGGACCCCTTTTCTACACCACGGCAAAATAATATTAAGGCGATTCACACTTTCTTTTGCACGTATACGATTATCAAGTCCTCACCTCGAATTATGAAGACACGCACAGGAGTGCAGGACTGACAGTGCCATCACAGCCGATTAATGGCAGGGACGTCTCACCAGTCTACACAAGACCCACCGCGACTATCCCCAAAAGGCGATCATAACGTCAACGAACACATCTCTCAATACTATATAAAAGAAAAAGGCAACTTTCCTTTCTTTACACCTTTTTTCCTTTTATCCCAAACCAAAGCCTTTCTATCTTAACACTGCAGAGGACACAAAACTAATTTTCTTTAATTGCCGGTAAGGCACATTACCAGAGGCACAAATTTGAATGTTCACATAGAAAATGTAATTTCTATACCACAGCCGTCGTGTATATATATATATATATATACATATATACATATATATATATATATATATACATATATACATATATATATATATATATATATATATATATATATATATATATATATATATATATATATATATATATATATATATATATATACATATATATATATATATATATATATACATATATATATATATATATATATACACATACACACACATATAAACATATATATATATCTATACTAATAAAAGGCAAAGCCCTCACTCACTCACTCACTCACTCACTGACTCACTAACTCATCACTAATTCTCCAACTTTCCGTGTAGGTAGAAGGCTGAAATTTGGCAGGCTCATTCCTTACAGCTTACTTACAAAAGTTGGGCAGGTTTCATTTCGAAATTCTACGCCTAATGGTCATAACTGGAAGGTATTTTTCTCCATTAACTTTAATGCAGTTGAGCTGGAATGACGTGG